>NC_081143.1:632200-729700 GCF_958295425.1 Solea solea | reverse complement strand
AACAAAAACACACACAAACACCGACTATATTGACGAGACAGTTGATGTGCAACAACCATAGCGCACACACACACACACCACTGTGCATCTATAGGCTGCTGCATCATTACCACCACATCTTCCATTATGTCACTCAGCAAATGCAATTTCACAAGCCACTATATGACACAAAAACAAGCTTCCACATAAGCATAGGCGTCAGATACGAGGGGAACACGTCCACGGCACTATTTATGATCAACAGTTTTGTCCTCACCACTTCTAAAAAATGTTATAAATGCATCATTAACACTCCAACTACCGTAAATGATGTACCTCTTCAGTGTAGGTCTTCCTCTTGAAATCATTTCCTTCTTTTCTCCAAACGATTCAGACACACATTAATTTGATTATTAAAAAATAAATAAATAAATAAATAAGTTGATTAATTAATAAATTAGTAATAATAATAACAATAATAAATACTTTTTTGATATTGTCAGGGCCAGCAGAGAAGGCCCTGCTGGCCCTGACCGCCCACCACTGCACACACACACACACACATGTGTGTGTGTGTGTGTGTGTGTGTTTGAGAGAGCCTGCTACATCATCTATTATTCACACACGCTCTTCTGGCCTAACAACCTGCTGAAAGTAGGATTAGTGCTGTGTGCGTGTGTGTGCATGTGTGTGTGTGTGTGCACCCTGTTTAAACCTCTTGTTTCCTTCCATTCCTTTCCTTCTCAGCCCTTCAGTCTTTTACTGTCTGTCGGTGTCCATCTTATTTTTAACTCTTCCATATTTTGCCTTTTTTATATATTTGACTTCCAGCTGAATCCAAAGTTTCCTTATTTCCTTCCTACTTTTTCTCCCTTCATTCCTTACCATCGTTCCTCCTCTCTCTCTCTCTCTCTCTCTCTCTCTCTCTCTCTCTCCCTCTTTCTCTGCAGCTTCACTCTCTTGTTTTTGAGAGATGATTTGGTGAATCAGAAACAATTACAGAGTGCACATTTTTGGCAACAATAATTTGTGTTAGCTCTGTGTGTGCATTTCCATCTTTCCTTAATTAAAATGGCTTTTCTGATGGCTTCAACCGAGCCCCTGCACACACACACACACACACACACACACACACACACACACACACACACACGCTCCTCTTCCTTATCTCTTCTTCCCACAGCAGGCGTCGACTCAAACCAAGCATGTACCTGTATACAAACACAATGACCACACACACACACACACACACACACACACAGTTTTACCCTAAGTCATAAATATGAACACAGGTAATCATGTGACACACAAACACACACACAGTGACAAACACACACACACACACAGATTCCTGCAGCATGGGCATTAACAGTCACCTGCTCATTTTCAGGCTTGGGCCACGCGGTTGGTGTAGTGGTTAGCGCGCTTGCCTCTGCAGCAGAAAGACCCAGGTTCGAGCTCCGGTCGGATCAAGGGCCTTTCTGCCTTTCTGCCTGGAGGTCACATGTTCTCCCCGTGTGTGCGTAGGTTTCCTCCCACAGTCCAAAAACAACTGGTCACTCTCAATTATTCACACCTGTGGTCAATTGAGACAGTTCACCTGTCCCTGTGATGGACAGGTGAACTGTCCAGGGTGTGACCCCGTCTGTCGCCCCCTGTCAGCTGAGGTCGGCACAGATATTTAAGATGGCTGACTTTCATGAACTGACCCTTTAAGACTGAAGGGTTGCTCCCTGCTGCTGAGATTATGGGATAAGTGAGGTCTCGTCTCCCTAGAGTCCAGTTTGTGCTCAGAAAATGACCTTTGACCTCTGAGTCTCTGGGTTGTTTGTGCTGGTTTAGTGTGGACAGCATTTTCTAAAGCTCGTCCTACACTTTACACATAAACTACGACCCTAAGTACCTCTTAAAAATCTTTAGTGCAGTCAATAATATGTTAATCAGTAGTGTGAGTATGTATTTATTATAATTAGATGATCATTATTAGTCACTAATAAATTCACTGCATTTTAATATTATATAAATATTGAATTCTTTATTCATATTACATTTTGTTTTACGTATATTACAGTCAGAGTATATTATCTTATCTGTACGTTATACGATCATTGTCCTCATCTGTTCTTCACAGTCTAATTCTTCTTGATTTTTCACATTTTCATTTTGTATTTGTGTTATTTCAACATCTTACATACATATACACCACTAGTGATGACAACTGTATGACTGGATACAGTAATACAGCACGTGAAGATGATGTTCAGCACACAGAGACCAAAGTGCTGCCTCGTGTGTTAAATGTGTGTCAGTGAACTAACTGTCACACAATCACACGTTCAAAGTAAGTGATGGAGACAGGAGTGGATCATGTGTGCAGTGTTCTCTGTGGACGACACTTTACAAGCAGCAAACATGTTTCTAACTGATCATAGACTTAAAACTGCAGTGCATCACTGCGTGTGTTGCTTTCCCCGCAGACTGAGCTGCACACAACTCCGCGTCCATATTCCAGTTGGTTTCAGTATCTCACCACCTCACTCCAGACTTAACCTGACTGAACCTACAGTTTGCTGGCCTGGCTGTTATAGGTGTGTATGCATGTGAAATGCATTGTTCTGTATCAACACACACCAGCAAACAGAAGCACACAAAGTTACACACAACATATTTCAGCTGGTCTAGATGTGAGTAGATGAGGCCTTTGTGTTTGTTTTTGGGTTCCTGGTCCAGAGGACGTGTTAAACCGGATCAGTGCGTGTCAGAACCTCCTGTACAACCACACACACACTGGAAAACCTGACATGTCCCTTTAACACTGCACCTATGGAGATAAAGGATCTACTCCATGAAGACAATAATAAACTAAGTGTTAACACACGCACACGCACACACACACACACACGTGTGCATGTGTGTGTGTGTGTGTGTGTGTGTTTCAGCTGATGAGGGTGAGATTTTAAATCACAGCAAATGAAGCTTTATCAAATAAATGAAACTGCGTAACACTCGACTCAGCAAGAGTGTCAGAGAGTCACTTCCTTTCATGGTGGTGACGCAAGCAACCCCCAGTGCCACCACCTTCCTCCTCCTCCTCCTCCTCATCATCACCCCCGCCACCTTCACCCACCCTGAGAAACAACAGGCCGTGGGTAAATCTGAAGCACACTCACACAGGGTTGATATCAGTGTGTCAAAGACAAGCAGACAGTGAGAGGTGAAGCACAGACTCACATCAGTTCAATCCCAAACACAGTCCTAACACAACCACATACTCCAACATAAAATAAATGTCAGACGGTAAAAGATTGTAATATTGATTTTGAAGAAATAGATGACAATGAATATTATGATGGGATTATTGCCCAGCGTTCAGATGGGGTTGTTATTGTCTTCACCAGTGCAAAAAAACCCATTAAACTCTACATGTTCAGGATGTTCTGCTGACATTCATCACAGCGTTCAGCTGAAGGGAACATCACATTTATAGAACTCTAAAATGACTTCAGTCAAGTAAAGAAAGAAGAAGAGCGGTTCATCTGTGATGGAGCGAGCTCCACAACAACTCACAGCTCGTGTTCTGCTCACATACGCTACACTCACGGTTCTAAAGGAAGGGTTCTGCTCACATACAGTAGGTGCAGTGTACAGGCAGAGCTGCAGATGTTCTACCAGTCAGTGATGGCGAGGTTTCATGCTGTTGTTAGCAACAACAACTGTACACGCCTACACAGACGAGTGACAGTTCTGTGCTGGGCAGGGGGCGGGGCCCTCTCAGTTCTGGGCTGGACGGGGGGCGGGTCCGTCTCAGGAATGCCATCATGGACAATAACACACGCCCCCTGCACAACATCCTGATGGGACAGAGAAGCAGCCGCAGTGAGAGTCTCACTTTTTAACAGTGACTGCAGACTGGAGGGGAAAAATCACTCCACATCTTTCCGTCTCTTCATCCTCCACACCTCTGCCTCCCGTCTTGATCCAGTCTTCTCCTCCATGAACTGCTATATATAGACATGTGAAAGATGAAAGGCTGAGAGTCTCATTCACTCTCTTTCTCCCTGACCCCCCAGCTCTGCTGCTTTGTGAAGGAAGTGGTTTTTGTTTGTTTTTGCAGAACATCATCTGTGTGTGTGTGTGTGTGTGTGTGTGTGTGTGTGTGTGTGTGTGTGTGTGTGTACAGATGTCAATGGCCGAGTTACAGGATTCATGTCTTCTTTTCCTGCGGCTTCAGCTGAGAAACTGAAACCCTGTGTCCTCCTGAACGTAACACTGTGTCATCCTCACATCATGTGTGCACACCTGTCTTATCACCAACAACTTGTGCCATTTGTTCTTCACTTCAAACCTGACTTTCCTAAAGCCTTTCTTTTGAAAGAAAGAAAGAAAGAAAAGACAAGTTGTTATTATTTATGATTAATGATAAAATTACGATTGTTATTAATCTTTTCAACTAAAAACACTAATTCACACAAACACAAAGTAAAACAGTCGAGTCAGATACACTTCCGGGCTATGGGATCATTCTGGATCCAGCGTACTACGATGAGACCTGGATGGACCTCATGTGGGACTCAAACACACGAATGACCCGCTGGTACGTGTCCATGCAGCCGTTTTACCCTCAGACATAAACCTGGGCGGAGCAATGACACACACACACTCACATAGGAGGACGTTGACGGCCTTGTCATGTGCACATTTGATTGTATTTGTAGTTGTAGTGTTTTTTTTTAATTTAAAATGTTGTTTATTTTTATTGGATAGTACTAAACTTTATATTTATATTTATATTTCATTTGTGTGGTTTTATGTTTGCTGTTGAACTTTAAATAAAGTTTGTGGATTGATTATATCTGTACTTTTAATTATTTTTACATTGCTCGTCTGAGTAGTTTTATATGAACATATGGAAACCGTGCTGTTACTGTGAAGTGGGACAACTGTACTGTTGCAGAGTAGTGTTTTAAATTCCACTGATCTGGACAGCCTAACACAAAACTTATTCCAAACTTTAACCTCATCACAACTACAATCTTAGCCCTAAACTTAACCATCCATCGCCAACTGGTTATCAGAGATCAGGTCGCAGGGGTATCAGCTCTAGGAGGGGGCCCCAGACCAGGCCACACTGTCCAACTCTGACTGGGATATCCATGCACTCCCACGCCAGCAACAAGATATAGTTTCTCCACCTATTCCATGGTCTGTCCCTAGGTCTCCTCCCAGTTGGACATGCCAGGAACACCTCCCTAGTGAGGCGCCCCAGTGGCAGACCACCTCAACTGACTCCATTTCATGCAAAGCAGCAGTATCTCTACTCTCTCCGAGTCACACCTGGATGACTGAGCTTCTCACCCGATCTCTGAGAGACCTCAGCCTTTCTGAGAAAACACATTCAGCCACTTGACAATCGGCACATGCTCACCTCTACTAAATGAGTGTTGAAATGTCGGTGGGCGGGGCTTGTGGGATTTTCATGTGTAGTTATTGCATTGCCTATTTAAGTAAACATTCCATATGTTTGTCAGACTGCTGCTACAATGAATGATGATCGGGTGGCTGGCAGGTGCGGGGATTGTTGAGAAAACCCAAAACTTTGCTCTGGGTGGATTATTGATATTTAGCAGCGGGTGTGGATGACATTACAACTCACCTGCACATCTCTAGCTCACTAATCTCTATTTTACTCTCACTAGTGTTTGATTTTTTTCTCTTTTTGTTTGGTGTAGTTGGTTTAGTTAGTTTGCTTTGATGGTCAATATTGGACATTACAGCCATGTTTTTGAGGCTTAAGTTAAGTCGGCCGACAATTCGCCAAAAATTGGACACGTGAGCCTCGATATGTCGTAGGAACAGAGATTGACAGCTTTGCCTGTCGGCTCAGCTCTCTTTACGTCACAACAGCGCGGCAGAGCAAACACAATACTTTTGTACAATGTGATGTGATAAACGCCCTCACATGAGTCTGTCAGTTACCAAATTTGCCAAACGCCTAAATGGACGCCATATTCAAAATGGCCGACTTCCTGTTGCGTCGAGGTCATGGTCTCTATGGGATTTTTTGTTCTTTGTCTTGGGTCGAATCACGTTCCCATCATATTTTGTGAGTTTCGGCCTGCTCCATAGGTGTTTGACCTGAGGGGGCGCTACTGAGTCATTTTTCATTGGTTTTTCACATACCATTATTTTATCCAATTTTTCGCCAGTTCTGATTTACTTGCCAATTTCCGTGCGTTTTCACGCATGTTTAGGGGTTCAAAATAGAGATTCAATGCAGAGAAAGAATAAAACAATAATTCCTACAATTACAATTGTCCTTGCACTACTGTGTGAGTGCTTGGGCCCTAAATACACACACAGAGTAATACCAGCTAGTGCTTGCGTTCCATGCTACAAATGGATCCGGTCCAGCCTACATCCAGGACATGATCAAACCCTACACCCCAGCCCGCACACTCCGCTCTGCATCGGCAAACCGCCAAACACGACTCTACCTCGACTAAGACGACAACAAAAAATGCACTTATTGTGAGTCTCTTTGGATTAAAGCGTCTGCTAAATGACATGTGATGTGATGTAATACAACTGTTAAACAACTGTTAAAAAGTTGTGGATACGGCAGTTTTACTGAATAACACGTCTGCTGTGTTAAACACACAAGGCACAATTACATTACATTTCATCCGATAGGATCACAGTTGATTTGACTTTAGTAATAACCTTGGGAACTGGATTTGGGCAGCAAAGGAGCTGAAGTTTGAAACCATTTATAAATTAGAGAATGATATATATAAAAAAAATGTCATAAAAATATTCATATACAGGGATAAGCAAACAAAACACCATACAATGCAAGAACAAGAACATCAGCAGTGATACTAATACAAAATGCTAAAATATGACTGAGTTTAAGAGGAAAGGTGAGTGATCAGATGAAAGCTAGTGCTCTTCTCATGTAGGTCAGCCAGCATGTGAAGACCATGCTCTATTTTAACAATCCACTCATCTTCTGAATTATTGAAACTTTAGTGTCTGGTGACTTTACCAGCAGCAGCGGTGGATTCAAAAAAATGATTTATCTCAAGACAAGTATTTGAATATTTCAATCGTATTTTCTCAATAACTACTAATAAGTACTTTTTCATATTTGTTGTTGATATATGTGTGAAAATGATGTCTCATGCTCCCTGAACCACTCTTTCACAATTTGAGCCCGACAAATCCTGGCATTGTCATCGTGGAATAAAAAAAAATCCATAGATCGAATAATCTGGTCATTATTATTATTATTATTATTATTATTATTATTCAGCTGACCTCGTTCTTTGGGCTCATAATGATGCTGAACTTAGACCTGACCAACTGCAGCAAGCCCACATCATAGCCCCGCCCCACAGGCTTGTACAGAAGGCACGGGGCAGACAGTGTATTAACACTGCACTTGTGTACATTCATCTGCACAACCACAATACACTACACAACCTGAATGAAACTGAGACGGCAACTAAACTGGAACTCACATCAAGATTTCTGAAATAGGCGTTGCTTTATCCCAGGCTTATTACACTTCTTTAATAATCAAACAATAATTATATTATAATATACACATATATATGTATATGTGTATATATATAAACACATATACACATACATATATGTATATATACAGTATATATACATATGTATATATATGATTAATACAAAAGTCAAGTTCATGAAGTAACTTTCTTTGCATATATTTGATTACCAAACAGGATACAGTGGTAAAAATGTTTGACATTGTTAATATGGACTAACAAACTGTTACAACTTGCAAACTAATACAATGTGAGGATGTTTTAAATCATGATTAACTACTGGGCCTCTGTGATAAATCAAGTGTGAGTGCAGTTCCACAGTGAAAGAATATGGAATATAGAATCATATCTCTATATCATAATGAGATATGATTCTTATTATCATATAGAGATATGATTCTATAAGAATCATATCTCTATATGATTATTATAGAATCATAACTCTATATGATAATAAGATAGGATTCTTATAGAGTCCTATCTTATTATCATATCTCTATATGATTCTTATAGAATCATATCTCTATATGATAATAAGATAGGATTCTTATAGAATCCTATCTGATACCTCTAGATTCAGAATCCATGTTTTGTTTATATAGTTTTCTTATTCCTAAATCTAAATCTATGCATTCAATGTAACTTTCTTTTCAACCAAGTGAAATGCAACAGCACCACTTTCTTCATCATTGATTGAAATCATTATTTTTCTGATTATTATAAAATCTTTGTTGACAGCCTGAATCCATCCTTCATCTGTGACCCTGTTTCACTTCATCACATCTCTCCCTCTTAATCTGAGTTAGAGCCTCCTTCTCTAAATCTGCACCTCTTCTTAGTGGAGTGAAGTGGCTCAGTGGTTAAGACCGGTACCCTGTGTGCAAATAACAGCATGGTCGTAATGGTCGCAAGTTCGACTCCACTACTAACCCATTGTACTCAATTCCATTGTCAGTCACTTTGGATAAAAGCGTGTGCTAAATGACATGTGATGTTCTTTTCCATTGACAATGACTCATTCCATCATACAATCTTTAACTTAGTCAAGCCAACGGCTGCAACATCGACATCAGCATCTACTCACCAGTGGTGAGGAAAAGACAGGAAGAGGAGAGAGAAGAACGGAAAATAAAGGTGGATAGGAGGAGAGGAAGTGAAATGTAGGGTTGGCAGAAGGAAGGAAGAAAAGAGGAGGAGCTGGAGGAAAAGGCTGCTGGAGACGGGAAATAATGAGGGTACATTAGAGAGACATATACATTTGAAATGGAGAGATGGAAAAGTAACATATGTTAAAGAGAAGGCTGATGTGAGTGAGGGACTCACTGAAGGGTGACGAGGAAATGTAAAGCATGAAGAACATGAAGGAAAGGAAGAGTCAATTCAAACAGGAAGCAGCAGCAGGAGAAAAGGAAAAGGAAGGACTATAATGAGGTAAAGGGAGAACGAAGGGGGTATAGCAAGAGGGGAGGTAAAGATGAAGAGGATGGAGTGATGCTAGAAGAATGGAGAGAAAAGAGGATAAAGAGAGGTGGAAGTGAAGATAGAAAGAGAGGACAGAGAAATGCAGTGTTTTTATCATTCTGAGTGAGGAGGCTCCATAAAAGTAGGTTACTGTCAACAGACACACACACAGAGAGACAGACACACAGAGAGAGAGAGAGACACACACAGAGAGAGAGACAGACAGAGAGAGAGAGACACACTGAGAGAGACAGAGAGAGAGACACACTGAGAGAGACAGAGAGAGAGACGCAGAGAGAGAGAGAGAGAGAGAGGCATTTCAGGCGAAGTAAGATTGAGATGGTGCATGTGTGTGTGTGTGTGTGCGCGCGCGCGCGTGTGTGTGTGTGTGCGCGTGTGTGCGCGTGTGTGCGCGTGTGCGCTCGTGTGTGTGTGTGTGTGTGTGTGTGTGTGTGTGTGCGTGTGTGTGTGTGTGTGTGAGAGCCATGAGCATGCTCACTGAGCCTCCAGCTAAACTGAAAATACCAAGTAGACAGTTTAAATTGCAGCGGTGGATATTTTCCACAGGAGAAGAAGAGCGATGCAGCTGTCTGTCTTCACAGTGGTTCTGGTTCTAGTGACACAGTACTGGTTTTCACCACTGCAGCCCATACTGAGCTTGTGAAACACAGCAGGTTCAAACCATACATGATGCTATACATGATGCTAACAGATCCCGATCCAGAGGCTGCCTCCTTCAGAGGACACAATCTGCAAAGTCCTTGCTGCAGAGATCTGGCAGGTGCAACCAAAACTACACAGTCCAGTCTATGGAGGAATTCCCAATGGAAGTCTTGTTCCCACCAAATGGTCCAGTGCTGTTCAGCTCACCACAGTGCAGTTTGGAACGGGTCACCCCAATCTGACTTCCATGGCCACCGCATGGTGCATGAGCTGGATATTGGATAATTAAATGGCTATATACATAATATGCATAATGCCACAGTTGGCCAGGCTGATGCAGGACTGTGTCTCATTCTCAAATGAGGACGGAAATGAAAAGAATGTAGTCACCTCCCACTTTCCAGAGGCGTGATCAGCGAGCGTAGATGAAAACGCCTCCGTACATGAACATGGTTGTTGTCGTTTTCTACGAGCGATGCGACGTTTGCTGAGGGGAACTCTGTGGAGCAACTGCTCATTCAAAAGACAGCTGCTTTTTCAAAGACGTGCATTCCGTGTTCTTTCTTCTTGGCATGTGGCTGATTATCACAAGAAGACCAGCTTAGTTTGGACATACTGTCACACACAAGTGATGATTTTTTTGTCCACAAAAATCACTGGACTAGAGTGTGTCTCGGTGCATTTTGTAGGAGCTGGATAGCTTTGCTTTATACTCTGGACTGTACAGATCAGTTATTTTGGTAACATTCTCGATGTGTAACAATGGAAACCCAAAATGATTGCATAATGTACCGAACCGCTTGGTGGAAATGGAGCTATAGTCTATTAAAAAACTGCATTCTTAATTACAGTTCATGCTTGATTTTTATTCTCAATCAAAGTTTTTCACTTCTTCACTTTTCCCATGTCAGACTGGTGTTTTCAGTCACATGCTTTACTCGCACTACGTGCTTCTGCCTTGCCTCCCTCAGTTGTGTTCCATCACTGCTGTACTCAGAAACAGCTGAGGTGCTCTGCTGCTTCTCATTCACATCTGTCTTTCACATCTGTTTAATATATGTTCTAAAAGTAAACATACTTTTAAATATGTCAGTGTCGCACATATTTCACAATGGAATTTAGGGAGAATTAATGAATGTAATCAAAGGAGAATGTTGAATGAATGGTAACAAGATGAAGAGATTAAACATTTCTTTTACAAGAGTGTCCTGGCCAAGACCGAACAGTCATACATACACACACACAAACATTAACATCACTTAGCATCCAAAACTGCAAAGGTTCAAGGTCAGCTACAATAATAAAAACATCAACAGCCAGATGTTTGTGCCTCCAGGTCATCCAAGTGTTCAATGAGACCAACTCCTTTTGTTTCAAAGTTTTCTGTATCATGTTCCAGGCAGAGGGAGCAGCAAACCCAAACACATTCTTTCCCAGTTCAGTTCTGACAGCCAGAACAAATCCCGAGACCGAAGACTGTAAGTCCCAGTATTATTTCAGTTAATGTAGGACAAAAGGTAAGAAGGGAGTCAGAGGACTGACTCAGGCCCCTGCCGAGAAGTTTCTTTCCATTCAGCCTACCTTATCCACTTTCTGATAAGGTAGGCTTCACTGAGCCCTGGCGTGTAAGTCTCCCCCCGGGCCCTGCACTCTCCAGCTGATAGTTCCTGCGTCTGTGGCATGTCTCGAGCCCCCGGTAGACCAGTCGCCCTGCACCGCAGTTTCATCCACTACTCCTCCCAATGTCCCCGGCCCGTCTTCACCGCAGTCCCCCACCTGGGCCTTGATAGTAAAAAGCTTCTCTCCCTTGCCCTCTATGACCCACCTGATGCTGACATCCCGCTCAGCAACTCTTTCTCACCGCTCGCCGAGCCTGACACGCCCGATTCCGCTCCCCCTCAGTCGGCTCACAGAACTATCCTTGCCCAGCCTGCATCGAGAAAGCACCATGCACCTGTCACTTCCACCTTCCCCAACAGCAAGCGACCTCTACTTCCGTGTCAGCACCGGCGTCCTCTGCTCCGTCACGAAAGCCACCTGTTGATGTGCAGGCTTCGGACCAGGTGCACAATCATCCACCCCTCCCCCCCCCGGACCGCGACCAGCTCGCTTCCTATTGGACATCACCCAAGTCCAAAGCTTGCCGTCTACAATGATGACCTCCCTGATGCAATAACCTACTGTCTCTCTGGAGGTAAAGTGGCAGATTTTATTGAACTGATCCCAGCTCTCCTGGACATTCATCCCTCTGTCCACACTGTGATTTCACACTCTGACACAAATGACGTCATGTCCAGGCATTCAATTAAACTCCACTATGACCTTGAGTGTCTGGCCACCTCAGTTGAAAGTCTGGGGAGGCGGTTTATTTTATCTGGTCCCACCCCCTCTCTGACAAAGAGCTCTGAACGTTTTAGCCATCTCTTTTGTCTCCACCGGTGGATGGAAAATTTTACCACTGCCAAAATTAAAGCACCCCGCTACATTAAATTCAGAAACATCAAGAACATCAATCCATCAACTCTTTCAGCCGCAATAAATTCTCGCCCTAGCACTGACCACTTAACCACACCCTGGACAGGATCTGGTATCTCACTATAACTACGGACTCAACAACCTCCTGGACACACTGGCACCATTGAAAACGTTCTGTCACCTTCTGCCCCCTGGCAGCAAAAGTGTTTGCTGCACAGGTCCATAATTATCTCACTCACGATACCCTCTGTGAACAGTTTTATTCTGGTTTCCGTCCTCATCACAGCACCAAAACAGCTCTGGCAAAGATCACTAACGACCGTCTCATGGCAGCAGATTACGGACATCTCACCATACTCATCCTCCTTGACCTTACTGCAGCTTTTGACACAATCTCCCATAATATCCTCCTTAACCACCAAATCTCCGTTGGACTAAATCACACCACTCTCTCCTGGTTCGCCTCCTACCTCTCCGGTCGCACACAGTTGGTACAGCGGAAGAACTACCAAACCCATCCTTCCCCAGTAAATAGTGGTGTGCCGCAGGGCTCTGTCCTTGGCCCTCTTCTTTTCATCATCTAACTACCGAACATCTTCAGGAATCATGGACTCAATTTTCATTGCTATGCAGACGACACCCAGCTATATCTCTCCTGCAAACCTGGTTCCTCACTTCCTCAACCCTCCCTCCTTGACTGTCTGCAAGATGTCAAAACCTGGTTTGAGTTTTCTCAAACTCAACGGAAATAAAACACAATTCCTTTTGGTTGGCACAAAATCCACACTGTCTAAATCTAACACTAGTTTAGTGTTCTGCTTCTCACATTCAAGGCCCTCCATAACCTTGTACCTCCATACCTCACCAAACTCACACACACCTTCCCGTACACTTAGGACCTCCTCTGCTTCGCTCCTCTCCACCCCTTCTGCCCATTTATCCACAATGGGCAGAAGGGGCAGCTAGCCCATAGTGGGTGATCGTGCACCACCCTCCTTAAGCCACACGAAAAATTGTTTATTTTGTCTCATAGACTTACATGTTGAGATTCCTTTTTTCAAATTTTGGACCCTACAATTTATCCGTGGGCTCCAGGAGGACTCGCCCCAACGTGATTTCGTCATACGCACCGATGCATCGCTGAGACCTCTCACAGCCGAGCGGCCATGGCCTGACGCCGGCGGAAATGGAAATACCTCTGCTCGGTTCTCTGTAAGTTGTGCTAACTATACTAGCGTTTAATTGCCGGTTTCATCATGAAAAAAGAATCGCAAACACCTTTCATAGAAGAAAAGCTTCGGCTTATAGAACATCATCGTCATAAAACAGCAAACAAAGGACAGGAGCTGGTATGAGAAGAATGACTGAAGGATTTTTCTTCTCCTCTGGTTGAGGCATTTTTTAGAGGGGTACTTTAAGTCTGGTATATTGTTTAGTATTTACAACACTGAAGTGCTACGAGTTGTGTTATTGCATGGGCGATGATGAGTTTGCTATCACGTTTCCTCAATATCTAATGACACATCATGATCATTTATGACTTAATATAATACATTTCTTACATACACATAAATCACCTTTTCAAAGGTTGTTTTTTGTAGTATTATTATTATTAGTATTAGTATTATTATTGTTATTATTTATTTATTTATCTTTATAAAAAAGTTGGTTTTACTTTTTTTTATTATTATTTTGTGCCTCTGAATCATTGGTGTGATGTTTGTGATGGATTGTAATTAACCTTTTTTCCCTATGAGTAATATATCGTGTCTATGTGTATTTGTGTAAAGCTTTTATTCTATAACTTCACATAAACGTAATATGAATAACTAGCACTACATACTTTTGAGAGTGTTCTATAGTTAAGACTGACGCTGTGAAGTGTAGCATAGTGGGACAAAGCTGGGGGTGCATTTGCTGGCAGACCACAGTACAGTTATAGGATGATGCTGACAAGAGGACTATGTTTCATGCATGTGTCACTTTCCTAGTCTTCGTATTCCTGTGACAATGGTGCTTTAGTGGTTGCCCTTCACAGCAGGGATGCTTATTAAGGAACACCTGCTCAAAGACTGTAGGCAGACGGAAGCTCTTTGACTCAGCTGACCACAAAAAGCCATATCAATGCTCATTTTAATGTTCTACCCTGTCCAAATTATACATACGTCTGACTTCACATATCACCATCATAATTGAATAGATCCATGAAATCATGGCGCTGATCCAGTTAAACTGACAGAGTGTATGTGTATGTGTGTGTAAGATGCAAATATGTTCATGAATCTGTGAAACATCTCTCTCTCTCTCTCACACACACACACACACACACACACACACACACACACACACATTTGGTACATGGCACATTCAAAGTCAAAGAGGTCCAGGAGACTTCCGGTTATGGCGCGCTGCTAGGCAGACGTGTGACAGAAAGCTCCCTCAAAATTCTAAATAAGCAAGTCGGATACCACTTTAGAACATAGAGCCTCATTTCTATTTGCCTCTAAACTTCTACCTGACTAAAATGTCCGGAAAACCGCGAGCGAAACCGCTGAAATCTTCAACTAAATCGCAAGACGACTCGAATTCGACCACGCTAGCGAGCTCCGCTGCTAGCAATGACGAACCTGACAGCCCCGGGACAGTTCTGGCCGCGATCCAGACAATGAAGGATGACTTTGTGTCGAGATTTGAGGGGATACTGGGTGCTATTCAGGGAGTGCAAGGTGATTTGAAGGCTATGGCGGGCCGAATGTCAGAAGCTGAAGACAGAATCAACAACAATGAAGAAGATGTTGCTACTCTGAAATCGTACACCACCACTTTGAAAGCAGCTATGGAGGAGCTAGCGCTAAAAGTGGACGATTTGGAAAACCGAGCGCGCCGCTCTAATCTTCGTCTGGTTGGACTTCCCGAGTCAACTGAAGGAGTGGATATGTGTGCTTTTCTGGAAAAGTGGATCCCCGAAACACTCGGTGGACACAACTTTCCCGGGCCACTGCTAATCGAGAGGGCACATCGAGTTGGCAGGCTGAACAAGGAAAATGTTCAGTCAGCCAATACGCGACCCAGAGTGGTGGTGATGAAGTTCCTAAATTATGCAGACAAGGTGCGAGTAATGACCGCTGCCAGGCGCAAAGGGAAAATATCTGTCGACCACAAGAATGTCATGTTTTTTCCTGACATCTCTGCTGACCTACTCAAGCGCAGAAAGTTGTTTGATTCAGCAAAGAGGGAACTGGCTTCACTCTCTATCAGCGAGCTGCGCTACGGAATAATTCACCCTGCCAAACTGCTTGTGACGTTCAAGGGAAAGCGGCACATCTTCGACGCGGCACCACAAGCGGAGGCTTTTGTGCAACAGTTGAAGTCCAAACATCCGACTCACCCAGAGGCAAGTGAATCAGCTTCGGACACGGAGCAGCGATAGGATGGCGTAAGGACACATACATACTTGTTCCTGGACTGTTTATAAACTTACAGTGTCCGGTATTGCAAACATATATATATATATCCGACTGCTATGTTGTTTTAAAATGTTTTTGCGTGGAGCTGTCATGGTCGCTAAGCAGGTTGTTCCTCGTCATGGTTATATGGGTGGACCAGCGCAGCACCGTAGCTAGGCTCCGTTTATGGGCCTATTGGAAGTGTTTAACAGGGGAGGGATGTGTGTATTTCATTTGGGGAAATACGCTTTGTTATGTTCTTGTTCTTGTTCATAGGCACATATTTTCGTTTCTCCTTAATGTTTTTCCTTTTTATTTCATACTTAATCCAGTCCCAAAATCACACAGTAGTATGACATGTCATCTGAACTTCACTTAGCCTCTTGGAACGTGAGAGGATTAAACAAACTTATCAAGCTGAAGCAAGTAATGACAAGGATCAAACATCTTAAAGCTAAGATTGTCTTTCTTCAGGAGACACATTTAACACCTGAAGACATAATTAAAATCAGGAGAAGATGGACGGGGCGAGTTTTCTCAGCATCCTTCAGCTCCCACTCCCGTGGGGTGGTCACCCTAATACATCATTCACTGCCATTTCGTCTTGTTAATGTCATTGAAGACAGGTTTGGGAGATACCTTGTTGTCCAATGTGAAATCTTTTCAGTGAGGTTAAACCTTGTAAATGTATATGGACCAAATGAGGACAACCCCTCTTTTTTCAGAAATCTTTTTTTAACTCTTGCTGACTTACCTGGCTATTTTATCATTGGTGGGGATTTCAATTGTGCTCTACAGCCCAAGGTAGACAGATCTACTGGGGTAGATTCCTCTCATACGCAGACTAGGAAAGAATTGTTGCAATACATTAAAGAGTTCAATCTATTTGATGTATGGAGGAGAGATCATCCTAACCAATTAACTTTTTCGTGTTATTCAGCCACCTGCCAAACATTCTCCAGAATAGATTATTTTCTGATCTCTGCTTCCTTGGCTTCTATGGTTTCCAAAAGCTGGTATGACAGTATCATAATTTCAGATCATGCCTCAGTTTCATTAAGTTTGAATTTAATGCAACGCCTAAATTTCACCAAAAGGTGGCGTCTCCAGTCTTTTTGGCTCAGGGACCCAGATTTTGTGGAGTTTATTGGGGCACAAATTGAAGACTATTTTAAAAACAACACGACTCAAACCTCAGCTGCTATACGTTGGGAAGCATTCAAAGCCTTTTTGAGAGGCCAAATGATAAGTTTCACTAGTTCAAAACATAAAACTTGGAGGTTAGAAATGGATGAGTTAGAAAAGAGGATAAAAGAAATGGAAACTGACCATTTTGAAAATCCTTCCCAACAAACGATGAAATCACTTACTGAACTTAGAGCAAGATATAATGTTTTGTCAATAAATAAAGCAACTAAAAGCTGGCTGAAATCTAAACAATCATATTACGAGCAAGGGGAAAGAGCTAGCAGGCTCTTAGCCTGGCAAATTAAACAGTCTGAAACTGAGAGAGCAATAAATTCTATACAGCTAGATGATGGCCTTGAAACTACTGACCCAGAGAAGATTAATGAAGCCTTTTTGGGGTTCTACCAAAATCTGTACAGTACGGATTATACGGATTCAGTTTTACAAAAACAAAAAGAATTTTTGGACTCTGTAAACATTATGCCTCCAGATGAGAATTCCCTGGCGTACCTAGACTTTGATATAATTCCTGAAGAGCTGTCTGCAGCCATTGGTAGTATGAAAGGGGGTAAGACCCCTGGACCAGATGGGATACCCATTGAAATCTATAAAAAGTTCCAAGGAAAATTATTATTACCCCTACTTGAAATGTTTAATGAGTCGCTGGATAATGGGTCACTACCCCCCTCTCTAAATATGGCAGCAATCACTTTGTTGTTAAAACCAGGAAAGAGTTCCACTCATTGTGGCTCTTATAGACCAATCTCACTTCTCAATAATGATCTTAAAATACTTTGTAAGGTTCTAGCTAAACGCTTAGAAACACTCCTACCATCAATGGTACACCCTGACCAGAACGGCTTTATTCTTGGACGACAGGGCTTCCATAATATACGTAGAGTGCTTAACATCATTTTTGAAAACTCTGGATGTAATGACACTGCCATTCTGTCACTGGATGCCGAAAAGGCATTTGACAAGGTGGAATGGCACTACTTATTTGAGGTTCTTCAAAGATTTGGCATTAAAGGGAAATTTCTCTGCTGGATTAAACTTCTATATGCTGATCCCCAGGCTGTAGTATTAACAAATGGGTTATCATCTGTACCATTCAAATTATACAGGGGAACAAGACAGGGCTGCCCCCTCTCCCCCTTATTATTCACCTTAGCAATTGAACCATTGGCCATGGCAGTCCGTAAGAGTACTGATTACAAAGGCATAAGAATAGGAAATGCTGAACATCGTATAGCTTTGTTTGCTGACGATATTATTTTGCTTTGCTCCAATCTGAAGCAGACTCTACCCACTATACTTGACCTTACAGAAAATTTTGGTACATTTGCAGGTTACAAAATAAACTACTCCAAATCAGTAATACTCTTCCTAGATGAAAAGGAGAGACAGGCTCCTCCGATTCATACTTCTTTTCTGGTTTCACAAGAAGGTTTCTCTTACTTAGGTGTCAATATTACCCCTACTATCGACAGAATTGTACCAAGCAATTATAACACCTTGACAGATAAGGTTACACACCTTATTAATAGGTGGACGAATCTACCCATCTCCATGATTGGGCGCATAAATGTTCTGAAGATGGCAATTTTACCAAAGTTTTTATATCTTTTTCAATGTATTCCTTTAGCTCCTCCATCCTCGTTTTTTCACTTACTTAAAAAGCTTTTTACAAACTTTATATGGAACAACAAACGCCCCAGATTAAGGCTTTCCCTACTATACTTACCATACGAAAGGGGAGGTTTACAGGTACCTAATCTTGAGTGGTATTACCAAGCTGCCCAAATTAGGGCAGGAATGTTTTATTTTGAGAAGAGTCATCCCCCAGCGTGGGTTTCCATAGAGTCACACTCAATTGATATTCCTCTATGTCTTTACATAAATTCTGCAAACAAAACTAAACTAATTAAAAAGACCAAAAATCCCTTTCTAAAGAATACTTTAAAGGTTTGGCATAACTCGTTGGCATACCTGGGAGAAAATATAACTTTATCTCAGTTTACTCCGATTTATGGCAATGATGACTTCCAACCCGGTAGAGCAGACCCAGGGTTTAAAGCCTGGGCTGCTCAGGGATTAGCCAAAATAGCTGACCTTTACAATGAAAATTCGGTTTTTAGTTCATTTGAGGAACTTAGAACTAGGTATGGGATCCCTGCAAAACATTTTTTTAAATATTTGCAGCTTCGAAGCTTTATCTTGTCCAGACAAAATAATAGTTTGACAATTCCCCTCAGATCCACTTTGGAAGATTATACTTTAACATTTTTACACTCCAGAGGACAGGTTTCCTCACTATACAAGCTCTTTGAAAGCAAATCTAAAGAATCGTCACTAAACACACTTAAAGCATGGAGGGCAGATCTGCAGGATAACTTAACAGAGGATGAGTGGTCAGAAGCATGTTCTCTAGCTCAAAAGCAATCAATAAATACAAACTCCAAATTATTACAATATAAATGGATAAGTAGGCTTTATATAACACCATCTAAGTTGCACCACTTTAATCCCAACATACCTGATACCTGCCTCAAATGCAAAGACCATAAGGGGACATTGTTTCACTGTATGTGGGAATGCCCACAGATACTTACATTCTGGAGAAAAATCTTATATTTAGCAAAACAAATCATTGGTGAGGATGTGCCTATTAATTCTAAATTATGTTTATTAAACCTTTACCCAGATGGCTTTAACACCTCTAAAAAAGTAAGATCTCTACTTAATATTTGCTTTTTGGAAGCCAAGCGATGTATAGCTTCCTCATGGAAGTCAGATACACCCTGTGCCACCTCACAATGGCTAAAGGGAATGACATTTTACATGGCTTTGGAAAAGATCAGTTACACTGCAAAAAACAAGCTTGATAGGTTTTGGAAGATTTGGGACATCTTTTATGGATTCCTTGAGAGAAACAATATGGATGTGGATTGTTGGATTGATGACAAACTGGATTGAACCTTTTTTTTTTTTTTTTTTTTGTATTCCCCTTTTTATGCTGATGGTAAAATGTCTATTGTTATTATTATTACTCATCTTATTTATTTATTTTCCTGTTTGTAGATGTGCCTTGTGTGTGTTTTGTTGCCTTCTGTAAAATTAAGAAAATCTTCAATAAATACTTGTTTAAAAAAAAAGAGGTCCAATGGAACGTTAATGGTGCAGTCTGAGGAATGAGCATCAAACACATCACACACACACACACATCACACACACATGCACACTGATGTGAGTAGAGGAGGGCTAACTAACATCCCTGCAGCACCCTGCTAGCTCAGCAGCCATAAAACTGTCAAGAGAACTGATGACCAACTACACCATCTCTCTCTCTCTCTCTCTCTCTCTCTCTCTCTCTGTGTCTCTGTGTGTCTCTCTCCCTCTCTCTCTCTGTATGTGTCTCTCTCTCTCTCTCTCTCTGTGTGTCTCTCTCTCAAACACACACACACACACACACACACACACACACAGGTTTGCACAGATATTTGTCTTATAGGACCCCGCATGGACTTTCATTCATTTGGACAGCTTAAACCAAAGTCTTATCACTAACCTTAACCATAACCAGTTAATGACTAACCCTAAACTTAACATAAGGTTTGTGCCAAAAACAAACAAAGGTCCCAAAGAGGCAACAAATAAGAACACAAACACACCAATCACCTTGACCACAAATCTCAACACGTCCCATCCTGCCCTGTCACTATCACACACATGCACACACACGTGTACGCACACATGCACACACACATGTACACACACACACACACACACACACATGTCCAAAGAGTCACACCAAAAACAGCCCAGTCTATGACACACAGTCTGAGGGCGGGAACACTTCCGTGTCCTGTTCACAACATGAAAACCCTCAATTTGACTCAAACACACTCTTAAGCAGAGATTCTAGAAATACACTGTCCAAAAATAACAGAACATAGTGAGGAAGACGTCGCTGTCACAGCAACAGTGTGAAGAATAAAGGAATAAAGGGAAGTTCTTCATGTGTCGATGCTGAGAACAGGTGAATAAAGACTGAAGGAAAGAGAAACAACAGTGGATCTGTAATGTTTGCATCACAGGTGCAGCTGGAGCTCTGGTTTTCACTCAGACATGTATTCATTAACAGCATCATTCAGGAAGACAGACCGCTCCAGTAAAGACAGACAGACTGCTCCAGTAAAGACAGACAGACTGCTCCAGTAAAGACAGACAGACTGCTCCAGTAAAGACAGACAGACTGCTCCAGTAAAGACAGACAGACTGCTCCAGTAAAGACAGACTGCTCCAGTAAAGACAGACAGACTGCTCCAGTAAAGACAGACAGACTGCTCCAGTAAAGACAGACTGCTCCAGTAAAGACAGACTGCTCCAGTAAAGACAGACAGACTGCTCCAGTAAAGACAGACTGCTCCAGTAAAGACAGACAGACTGCTCCAGTAAAGACAGACAGACTGCTCCAGTAAAGACAGACTGCTCCAGTAAAGACAGACTGCTCCAGTGCCACTGATGGCCATTTAAAATTCATACAATTGTCCATAATGTCTTTCTAAAACATCAATATTTCACTCGCTATATCACGTTAACACTCTGGTGGATAAGCTTGGAAATGTACTCACTTACACACAACAGACACACACGTGACAGCTGTCATGCATGTGCACGATTGTGAGTGTAGTTTATCATGAGTGTGTGAGCGCGTGTGTGTGTGTGTGTGTGTGTGTGTGTGTGTGTGTGTGTGTGTGTGTGTGATTCACTGGGTTGATGAGTCACCACAGCAGCACGAGCATAACCAGCCTCACCTTCCAACACGTTTTCATGTGTGCGTGTGTGTGTGTGTGTGTGTGTGTGTGTGTGCGTGTTTCTGAGTGTGCAGTAAATAAGGACACCGTGCTGCTCCTGTGTGCAGATGTGATTTGGTGACTAATGTGGAAGCTGCTGAAGTATTTGCTTCTCGTCACTGCTGAACTCCTCATTTCCTGAACATTCATCATTTATCAGCCAACAACCTCAGACACACACACACACACACACACACTCGTGCACGTGCACAATCATTATCCCTACACAAGGCGGTACAACACACAGGACAGACTCTACTGACATAACAATGCTTTGATTGAAGTAACTATGATGAATGAATAAAGGAAGAGCAGGACGTTTGCATGGAGCATGAGAAGCAGAGGAGAGAGAGCTGTGTGCACTACACGCTGACAGCTGAGTGACAGTTCAGCACACTCAGTGTGGCCCTCAGTGAAAACATGGCTGCTTCACCACAGACACACCTAATATCCAACCTGAGACTGTGAATCATCACTTCTTCATCACTTAGTTCCAATGTGTTATTTTGTGATTGTGGGTTTGCTCGTTTTCTCCGTGGACTTTGGTGCACAGAGTGAGACGTTTACAAACGTCACTTTTCAGAGGAGATAAAGCGACAAACATTTTCTTAACTTTCGTTTTTTGAAGCCGCTAAAATGAGTTTGTCCGTGGTGTCGTCACTGTCGCCGCTGCTGCAGCTGAGCAGTGTGTGAGCAGCTGCTGCAGCTGAGCAGTGTGTGAGCAGATCATGTGAAAGAAAACAGCTGCTGCAGCTGAATCCACAGCCGTGCACAAACCTCACTTTAGCTCACTTGAGTGTGCAGATCTCAGGTGAGCTCAGACTGAAGGACACCTGGCTGCCTCTCTGTGCAGCGATGGGTGCTTCAGATCATTAGCCCAACACCAGAGTCCCCAGTCACCCTGGAGTTCATTCAAAGCAGCTCACTCAGTGTGTGTGTGTGTGTGTGTGTATGTGTAGGTATTACTCATGTTGTGGGGACCTAAACCTGTTTACACAGTCACATTATGGGGACACAAAGCAAGTCCCCATAACATAAATGACTACATTTCAGTGAAGTGAAGATATGTTTTAAGGTTAGGATTAGGGTTAGGATTAGGCCCGTAGTAATTATGGGTGAGGTTAGAGTAAATGACTGTAAATCAATGCTGTGTCCCCTCAAGTCATGTATGTCAAACATGTGTGTGTGTGTGTGTGTGTGTGTGAGTGAGTGAGAGAGACTATGTCCACAGGGTTTAATACTGTAATTATAAATATGTCCCCTCCTCCTCCTCCTCCTCCTCCTCCTCCTCACACACTCTCCTGATTATACACACACGCAGACACACACACACACACACACACACACACACACTGAACCACATTTTCACCCTCAGTCACACTGAGAGTGATGGAGAGGATTCCTCGTCTCTGTCAAAGTTCTTTCAAATGTAGAAAATAACAGTTTAGTATAGTGTGATATAGAATGATATAGAAATAGAATGATATAGATATAGAATGATACAGATATAGAATGATACAGATATAGAATGATATAGATATAGAATGATACAGATATAGAATGATACAGATATAGAATGATACAGATATAGAATGATATAGAAATAGAATGATATAGATATAGAATGAAGTGCTTGACATGAAAGCAGGTAATAGGTGTGTATGTGTAAAGTATAAAAGTATAAAGTGTGTGTTTTTATCCACCCAGCTGTCAGTGGCCACATGTTAAATGGCTTTAAGGTCCCGTGAGTAACATTTAGGGGGAACACACGTATGTTTTGTAGTATAATTGAGTATAATTGCTTTATAATAAGAACGTTGTGGTGTTCTTATGGTTAGAATGAGTCCTCCAGTTTGTCCAGCAGCAGAAATAATGTTATAATAATGTGTTTCACATTTAGAAGCAAAAGCTCATTGTGCAGATTGTAGGATGTGAGGTCACCACAGTGACGTGAGGCGTCACTAATGCTTTAAAACTGATGACAGACTTCCATTCAACCCCCGCTGAGCCTGATACAGTGTCTGTAATATACGATCTTATCCTCCTCTTGTCTGCCTGTCCTCACCACTGTCATCCTCTCTTTCTCAGACACATGACCTTTGACCCAGAGATCTGAGGCCAGTATTGATGTTGGTGACCTGGGCTAATGCAGCAGAGCCACTGAGAGACTGAGACAAGAGTGTGAGTGAGTTCATCCAATCAGGTGCAGCCAGTGTTTGGGTGGTGGGAGGAGCCAGGTGCTTGTGGGGCTGCTAAACACTGAAGGTAAAGGTGCGTTTGATTATCAAGGTCGCTCGCATCGCACCGCCCTTGGCATACACAGACGTACACGCCCACATTAACTGTACTCGTTCCACCACTTTAAGCATTTATATTAAAAAAGCTTCCCATTTAAATGAGTGACACTAGAAAAGTATAAAATAATAAACTCATCTACAAACTTACAGGAAATAAACATGACTAATAAAATTGTATCTGTGAAAATGAATGGTTTGAACACTTTTCTCAATTATTTCACATCGATATTCAACACAGCTTGTTGTTCCCGCCTCCATAAATCTAACACACCAAGAGAGGCGGGACTTAAGGCAGAACAGCCAATCATCAGCCGGTGTCATGTTTGAGGCAACAACAGGAGAGGAAGGAGGGGAGGAGGAGAGGGAGGGGGAGGAGGAGAGGGAGGAGGAGAGGGAGGGGGAGAGGGAGGAGGAGAGGGAGGAGGAGAGGGAGGGGGAGGAGGAGAGGGAGAGGGAGGAGGAGAGGGAGGGGGAGAGGGAGGAGGAGAGGGAGGAGGAGAGGGAGGGGGAGGAGGAGAGGGAGAGGGAGGAGGAGAGGGAGGGGGAGAGGGAGGAGGAGAGGGAGGAGGAACAGAGCGGCCAGAGAAACAACTGTAGTGAGACGTTTGTATAATATACACACCCCACACACATCCACTCTGCTGTACAATGTACAATGTACTGTATCATATACTGCATATTTCCCTGACTGGCTCCCACTGTAAATACTTTGAATACTTTTTTTTACATATCCTTCTTATTTTTTGTCGAAGGTGTTGGTGCACTGTTTCTTTCTTTTTTCTTCTACTCTTATCTCTTTACTTACACGACTAGAGCTGTCCTTTAATCTCGTTGTACACTTTATAAAGGTGACAATAAAGGTGATTCTGATTCTGGTGAGTGTGTGTGCGTGTGTGCGTGAGTGTGTGCGTGTGCGTGAGTGTGTGTGCGTGTGTGCGTGAGTGTGTGCGTGTGCGTGAGTGTGTGTTTGTGTGCGTGAGTGTGTGCGTGTGCGTGAGTGTGTGTGCGTGCGTGCGTTCATGGGTGCATGTGTGTTCATGGGTGCATGTATGTGCATGTGTGTGTGAGTGTGTGTGTGAGAAGGTGTGACGCCGCTGTCACAGTGGAGCAGTGAATCCAGCGGAGCAGCAAAGAGCAGCAAAGAGCAGCAAAGTGTGCACTTGGGCCTAAAATGGTCCGATGATGAAATCCCACACAGCAGTTAGCAACACTAGTGTAATGATGAATCAGCAGTGTTCTACTGTTGGAGCGTCACAGATGGAACTACGGAGAGCCCAGTGTGTGCAGAGACGCTGGGCGGGTGCTATGGCTATTATAGGTGGTGCTGTAGCTCCTCCCTAGCTCCTCCCTGGCGCCGCCATTGCCTGTCAATCATGTATCAAGAGTGCGATGTAAGGAAGCTTGGCCATCCAGTGTGTTTCCAATTGAAAACATTTTCAGAGATAAGAAATAACAATATTTTGTATCAGGTGGTGAAAAGTAAGAATCCTGTTTCACATTCACACGTTTATCCAAATATAGTATAGTATCTTCATTATTTTGACTTAGTTTCATTCAAAGAAAGTGAAAATGTGTTATTTTCTTACTTTTGTACATGAATACATTTGATCGTGTCATTGTTGAGTTTTTATTCATAAATAAATGAGTCTTATACTTAGTGAGTGGACAAAGAGACCACCTTATTCTGGTTGACCAGGTCAGATGGACCTTTGTTTGACATGACTTCCCAGATGACCCCGGAGGTCATCAGCTGGGGTCAAGAGGAGGCGTGGCAAACAAACAGCTGCTGATACTGAAAACATTGGCCCCTCCTCTTCCTCTTCCCCTTTCTGTTTCACATTCTCTCGACTGATCAGACTGATGGAGAAAAATCACTTTAAACTGTTTTACTGCAATTCAACAATTAAATGTAGATTTCTTTCAATTTCATGTTTTTAAAATGACTTATTTTGAGCGACAACTTATTTAACACTAAAGAAAGACTTGATTTCTATGGCATCTGTTATTTCGCTGTTACTCTAATTTAATAGATCATAAAAATCTGTTTTGTATGATGATGGAAAAGCTCCATGAAATAAACCACAAGCAAACAAGGCTTCATTTTCACGTTAACGTTGTTTACGACACAATCATTAACACTATATTTGAGGGGGGAAATAAAATCGACTAACAATTCTTTTCTCAATGAATTGATTAGTTGTTTGGTCCATAAAATGTCATTTTGAAAACAAGTCATCTCGTAAGTGATTAGCATGTATCTAAAGGCGTTCAATAAACCTGCACCTGAAGTATCTGCCGCTGTTGGTGTTTAAGTCACTCACATGAAATCTAAAGATTTCATGTGAGATAAAAGCATATGTATATCATGTCAGTATCGGTGTAGGACATGGAAAAGGTTTGATGTTCCAGCTGCGGTCAGAGCGATATAACAACAACAACAGTATTTAACTAAAAGCCAAACTCAGCCGACGATATTTACAAACCGTTCTATTGATCGAAGCCATCACACGCCATCAAATCCAGCCTGAAAGCTCCAACTCGCTTTTACCTAATTAAAGTGTCACTTATGGTTCAGCCTGTCCTGTGTCACTGCACAACTCTACTCCTCTCCTCTCTGTTGTCCACTTGTCATCCTCAGCATCTTCGCCTCGGGTGCCTGTTGATTGACAGCTGTGCTGACCCCTGGGCCCGCCCTCGTGCAGTGACACAGTGACTGACAGACTGCTGATGATGATGATGGCAAACCATCCCACTCAGCACCGTACGCAGCAGCAGCTGCAGCCGTCATCATTAAAGGTTCATGAGACAAAGATACAGCTGAGTTATATTTAAACGTTTCTATTTAAAGAGCTAATCTGCTCATTGTTTCACAATAAGACAACGTCAGGAAGAGCTGGACACAAGTTTGGTTTTTAGAAAGTTAACGTTGTACAGAGTCAGGTCAGGAAAGAAGTCAAATAAAATCAATAATGTAGTATGATAGTGATGCATTTATAATATTCATGACATGACATGATAATAGCGATGATGATGATGATAATAATAATAACAATAACAATAATAATAGTAGTACAAATAATAATAATAATAATAATAATAACGATAATAATAACAATAATAATAATATTAACGATAGTAGTATAAATAATAATAATAATAATAATAACGATAATAGTATAAATAATAATAATAATAATAATAATAATAATAATGATAATAGTATAAATAATAATAATAGTAGTATAAATAATAATAATAATAAGATAATAATAATAATAACGATAATAGTATAAATAATAATAATAATAATAACAATAACAATAATAATGTGTGTCCCTGTGATGGACTGGTGAACTGTCCATGGTGTGACAAAGCGGTAGATAATCGATGGATTGATAATAATATAATAATATGACATTACAATATTATATAATATATAATAGAATATTATCTTGACTTGTATAATACATGTAAACATGACCGACACGACCTGATCATGGAGGCTATTACTGGATATGTAACTTCATTCAGACCAGAGTGTTCCCATGCAGCTAACACCAGCTGAGACACAGAAGAATAAGACAACAGCGACACAAACATGACATTTATGCCACTTAATGTTATAGGACTTAAATAATTGAATATTTTTAACTTGAAGCTTGGTAGAGGACTCAGAATGGTATACGACATGAAAAAGATGGGAAACTGAAGCTGAAGGGGGGTTATAGCGCCCCCAAGTGTAGTGGAGGTGGACAGAATCCGAGACCAGGACAGTAGTCTGGCTGACATGAAAACATAGTGAATAATTATTAATCAGTTCGTCAGTTTAGTAATGTTTATGTGATTATGGACACGCACACACACGCACACACACACACACACACACACACACACACACACACACACTTTTTTCCTCCATTTTGTTGCACAGATGTGATGAAGTGAGAGGTGGAGGAGCACCGCTCTGCTCCTTCTCCATCTGAAACTGCTGCTCAATTACAATAATTACAATCATTAAGGTGATCATTTCCACACACCACCAGCCATTACTCTGGCAAAATAACCATTAGAAGCAGACTGGTGTGGATGGAACCAGAAAATCATCCCATCAGCATAGTTACAGTGAGGTTGTTGGTTCAAATTCTAACACCGTTACATGTCAATAGATTATTATAATTGCAGAAACTGAAGCTTGTAAATCCCTCACGCTATGCACCAAAGTCCATAGAGTCCAGGACACTGTTGGCACTTTGATAAATCCAAAAGAGTGATTTTGAACTGACGTCACAAAATAACAATTGGAAACAACTAGAGATGCATGGAAACATCTCTAGTTGTTTCCGTGCAGTGAAACAACTAGAAACTGCAGCCAGCACGCGCCGGTCTATTCCTGCTTAGAGTCTGTCCACGAATAAAACCAGATGTGAGTGCACGGTGGAACGGCACCTACTCAATGCTGGAAAGTTTTGTCTGGAAAGCAAAAGTGACAGTTGGCTGCAAACAGCGCAGATTATGAACTCCAGCGACATTCACTTCACACCAGTGGTCCTAATGAAGAGCAGCTAAACGAGCTAAAGGAGAGTCTGTGCTTTTACTGAGATCTACTCAGATCCTCTGCACTTCATCGCGACTGTACTCGATCCTCGTCATAAAGATCATGACTTGGACGTGAGGATAAAGCTGCACGTAGAGAAATGATCCAGGCTGCGTTGGATACAGATGGAGCACCGTGCGGGAGCGGCGCACAGAAGAGAAAGACTCGTCTGTCTGCAGCAGATGAGGAGCATGCACCCTCGGTGTCTGATATGTTTGATGAGATCCTCCTAAATATTGTCATAGATTCTAAATTGATTTATTCTTTGAAGCATGAATATTAATCTATACATCTATATATTAGGGCTGTCAATCAATTAAAAAAGTGTAACTTATTAATCGCACAATTTTCTGTAATTAATCGTGATTAATCGCAAGCATAAAGCTGTAACTTATAACATTTATTTATTTATATAAAATCATGGAATCAATGTAGAATCAACACAAAAGTAGATTTGTGTGTCTGTGTGTGTGTGCGTGTGTGTCTGTGTGCGCGTGTGTGTGTGTGTGTGCGTGTGTGTCTGTGTGCGTGTGTGTGTGTGTGTGCGTGTGTGTGCGTGCGTGTGTGCGTGTGTGCGCGTGTGTGCGTGCGTGTGTGTGTGTGTGTGCGTGCGTGCGTGCGTGCGTGCGTGTGTGTGTGTGTGTGTGTGTTACTCGCATATCTCTGGAACCGATGGTGCGATTGATCAAACTTGACAGGTGTCTTGCTACAGGCACGAGTTTGACGTTGTTTGGTTAAAGTGCAAAAGATATCGGTTATCATATCACTAAAAGAAGCACACATTGGCTTTCACCGCGCTACTGTAGCCACTCCCCCTCAAGGCGCCATCAAGCTGAGGCAGGGGACAAACGCAGTGCCCCTGACCACAGACTGTTCAGCCTGTTACAGGTGTTACAGGCGTTACAGGTGTTACAGGCGTTACAGGTGTTACAGGTCTCCCCCCCAGAACCTGCAGCTCTGCATCCTGGTGACAACTCACCAACTGTTATGCAATGTTCCATATGTACTGTACGCCATTATGTCAGTATGAGTATTTGCTTTTCTACCATACACACATCATTGTGCACTGTGATGTACACGCAGCCATGACAACTAAATACAGAAGAACTGGCATCATCATTTCTTTCAGTGTTTCCTGATTTTGGGTTATTTTCCTAACGGTGCGTCCGTAGAACTCACCGGTCAACGTCAGTGCACTGTGACGTCAAATCACTGATTTTCTCTCTGGACACACATGTTAAGAGCTGTGTCACAGTGAAATAAAGCAGCAAACACATTATTAAGATTTTAGAGGGTGAGCTGTTTGTTGAGTGGCTAAAATGGTTTCCCTTGGGCAGTTATATTTGTACTGTGCATGTGCCTGCCTGTCCCACTTAAAGGCACAAACCCTAATAAGTGGCATCAGAGGAGGCAGGAAACACCACCAAGTATAGATTTGAGCACAAGTATGAAATGAATAATGTATTTTCAGAAGATGACTCAGACATCTTTTGGACACCTGAAATGCAGAACAGAGGATGAGACGAGTTTACAGATATAGACCCGCCCACATACAGAGACAATGTGTGAGGACAAGCTACATCCACTCACTGAGAACTGACCCCACGTTAGGAACGAGGAATCACTTCATTTATCCAAGGAGGAACCATTCAGTTTGTTACTTCTGATAAACTGCTGATATTTAGATATTAGGTGTGTGTGTGTGTGTACTCAGCAAGTTTGTGTGTACAAGTACATACATTTTTTGTGAGGACCAAAAAAAACGCATAAACCACAGGAAGTGAGGACATTTTGTGTGGTCCTCAGCTTCTGCCACACCTTAAAGGATTAAGACTTACTTTTAGGGTTAGGGTTAGAATTAAGATTAGGTTAAGTGGGGTTAGGAATAGGCATGTAGTTGTGAGGGTTAAGGATTAGGGGCTAAGCGTGTGTGTGTGTGTGTGTGTCTGTGAGTGCACGTGTGTTCATGGAAACCTTCAGGTGTGTGTTTGAGTGTGTTCTCCCTCTCTGTCAATAGTAGAGAGAGAAATGCCACCACTGGGCTTTTCAGCTAAAGCATCTCACACACACACACACACACACACACACACACACACACACACACACACACACGGAGAGAGGCTGGCTAAAGGCCAATCAATAATTCACATAGTGCAGATTGAATGTAGATCAGTGACTCAACATGAAGGGAAAACACTATGGCTCTCCTCTTTTCTCCCCTCCACGTTGTTCTTCTTCTCACACCTCAGCCTTTGTTTTATTTCCCTCTGTCTTTTTCAGCCTCTGTTTTATTTCTCTTTGTCGTGTTCCAACAGTCTCCTGAAAAATGACTCGTCTGCATTCTGAATGATGCTTTGTATGACGAGTTTTCCTTTTAACATGCTCTCACACACAAACACACAAACACACAAACTTCATCACAGAGTGTGTATAAAAGTGGACATACACTATTGTTCATCATTTATCAGATTGAAGTCATATATCTTGGCAGAAGACCTGAAACTAGTGATTGAGACCATGAACTCATCATGAGGCTGATTCATAGCCTTCACTTCCACCATCAACGACATCTGAACTTGACTTGGTTGTGAAAAAGTCGGGAGTGTTTGACAATATCACAGACACACTGGAAACCAGCTTCTACATCTGTGTGGAGACGCCGTGAGGAACCCGAACCCTAACCCTCATGGAACATGACATGTTGATGTTTCAGTGATTCTTGAGATGAAAAAAGCAAACTGTGAACAGATGTTTTAAAACAGTGGGCAGGGCATTACAAAGTGACGTTTTGTCCCTTTTCTCAAGAATCACTGATTTTGGACAAAATGAACAAACAAATCAATAAAAGTTGTGTTTATGACACAACTATATCAACTGTTACTCTGACAACACTCGATCATGATGAGCTGTGGGTTGACATCCTCATGCTGTACGACAAGTTTTACTCTTCAACTGTTACCTGTTTATCGAGTCATCTAAGTTAGCGACCTAACTACTGACCAGAGATGCACAAAAATCATGGTGAACATCTACTTCTACTGGGTGAGCGGTGGCGCGAGTGGTCCTTCAACTCAGAGACTGGGGGTTCGATTCCTGGCTACGCTAGTCTACATGCAAGACACTTAACCCCACATGGCTCCTGACGGCAGCGTGTGTGTGGATGTCAAAGATGAGCGACAGAAAATGTGCTGTGTGAATGAGTGAATGGCAAACACCATATAAATAAAGACCATTTACTTAAAATGAGGTTTGTCTCTAATAAACTAAAACAGCAGTTGTATCGATCAAACCAGTCCTTATTTTTCAATAAAAGAAAAGAAAACAGAGAATGTTTCAGATGAAAAGAGCTGATGGGTGCATGTCTAACCTACAGGACAACAGGGGCATCACGTTTCACCACAGTGACACACACACACACACACACACACGGGGCATTGACTGAGGATCAAATATCTGTCAAAACAAACTTGACTCCTCTGTCTGTCAGGATGTTGTTTTTTAACCTTTATTTAACCAGGTTATCCCACTGAGACACAGGGAGAGACCTCGACGACGATCATACAACACTGTTGTATGATCGTCCTCGAGGTCTCTCCCACTGAGACACAGGGAGAGACCTCGACGACGATCATACAACACTGTTGTATGATCGTCCTCGAGGTCTCTCCCACTGAGACACAGGGAGAGACCTCGAGGACGATCATACAACACAGACGGACAACATTACAAAAAGGACAGATTAAAATACGTCTCCAGAGACTCTCAAATCTGCTCTGAGAATCCAGATACTAACATTTACAGTGTATCAACCAGCCTTACTGTACAGCAGTGACTGGACACTGACGCATGCATCACTGACTGACCCACTCACAGGTGTCTTCAGCTCGGGGATCGTTGGAGTGTCAACTGGCCTTTAGTTAGCATAGATAGCATGTAACAGACACGCCAAAAACCCCTGAAGTCTGCTTTTAGCTCACACCTCACCGGACATCCTCCTCCCACACACACACACACACACGCACACACGCACACACACACTTCCAGGGAAAAGATTCAGGACCTAGTGTGTGTGTGTGTGTGAGAGAGAGAGAGAGAGAGAGAGAGATTGCACACTGGAGCGTGAATATCCCAAATGGTGTGTGTGTGTGTGTGTGTGTGTGTGTGTGTGTGTGTGTGGAGAGATGCAGCAGAGCTCATCTGATGTATGTGCTCCTGCTGAACAGGTGTTACAGTATCGCCCACCAACCCACCCACCCATCATGTGTGTGTGTGTGTGTGTGGGTGGGAGGAGGATGTCCGGTGAGGTGTGAGATAAAAGCAAACTTCAGAGTTTTGTCATGACTGTTACATGCTAAACACACACACACACACACACACACACACACACAACCACCAGCTAACCTGTCAGTGTCCGTATGCATGTATGTACATGTCCATGCATTATATGCAGTACTTGTTAATGCATGGATTAGTATTACAAAGTGAAACAGTGTACCTGCTAATCTGTGCATCAGATTAGCTGCAGATCAGTGGCAGCTGCTGGTCTTTGAAAACAGAGGAAGCTCATTGCACTTATTTAAATACATACATTCAGAACATACAGGTCATGTATGTTTCTGCAACATTGTCAATTGAAAACTGGCTCCTATTCTGTGCCATAGAGAACAGCCGAGCTTCAGGTGGTTGTGATGCGGAGGCTGCTACAGGAATACGCAAATCACGTAAGACGATCCGTCGTCCGTGATAAACAGTTCACGGTTAGTATTGAAAGATATGTGACCTACTACGAGAAAACCAGCAACAAGTCGGCCCAGCACAAATCCAGTAAACAAAGAATTTTCTTTTTTTTTTCAAAAAATCTGAGATTTTCCTTTTTTTTTTACAGAATATGCAAGTTGAAATTTTGAAGAAGCCACTCAATGTTTGTGGGTCTTAAAACCATAAACTTTGTATTTGAAGGGTTTTTTGATCGCTGTGAACCAATGCCAAGTTAAGGGGTGGTGATACCACATTCCTGTGCTTTAGTTTTTTCAGCCAATCAGCTGCAGTCACAGAGGAAACACACGGCTGCTTTATATGAGGCTCCTCCCTGCTACTGCTGCTTCGAGAAGCTGCGTGTGTTTTCATCGCTGAATGAAGATGGACGAGGAAAGACGCACTGCACAAGAACTAAGTCGTAGCTGTTACAGCGCAAAATTTAACAAAGACAGAGGCCGACGCCCATCTCACTTCTGCTATGCTAGTGGACATCATCACTAACATGTTAACATTTAAGATAGCGGACTTCATCGCTAACACATTAGCATTTAAGATAGCGCACTTCATCGCTTACACATTAGCATTTAAGATAGCGGACTTTATCGCTTACACACTAGCATTTAAGCTAGCAGACATTATCGCTTATGCGTTAGCATTTAAGATAGCGGACTTTATTGCTTACACGCTAGCATTTAAGATAGCGGACATTATCGCTTACGCTTTAGCATTTAAGATAGCGGACTTCATCACTTACACGTTAGCATTTAAGCTAGCGGACTTTATCGCTTACACGTTAGCATTTAAGATAGCGGAATTTGTTGCTTACACGCTAGCATTTAAGATAGCGGAATTTGTTGCTTACACGCTAGCATTTAAGCTAGCGGACATTATCGCTTACGCTTTGGCATTTAAGATAGCGGACTTCATCACTTACACGTTAGCATTTAAGCTAGCGGACTTTAACGCTTACGCGTTAGCATTTAAGATAGCTGACTTTCCTCTTGAAAGGACAACAACGATTTAACTCCTGTTCATATAAATATCATCTCATCTGAGATTATTCTCCATTCTTTTTCTTCGCCTTGATAATGATGATGAACACACACACACACACACACACACACACACACATTATTAAATAGCCTGTGGATCATTTAATTCCAGAAGCCATTTCTGGTGATTTAAATATTAAAAGTGAAGATTTAGTATGTGGTTAAAATCCGTGCTACATTTGGACAGAGACTTGCTTTTTCCTTAATCATGTGACGACCTCAGCTTCAAACAATGTTGCCACTACAGTAAACACAGGGAGAAACACATGAGCGAGAGAACGTGGAACTAAGAAGATTTAAAGCACGATAGAAAGGGGGAGAAGTGCAGTGAAGAAGAAGAGAGAAGAGGAGGAATAATGAAGTCCTCTGGGCCAACACAGCCTGTACAGATGGCAGCGTACTGGGATATGCTCAGTTTACTTTCAAACCAGGAAGCGCATTAGGCTGAGAAAGAACTGACATTGCTTTTACTTTCTGCATACAGCTGTGATTTACAGTATAATGTGATGTGAAATAAATAGTTCTTTTCAGCAGAAGATGTGAACAGCTCTTTTCTGAAGACCATTCTAGAACGACTGGGGAGATTGTGAAGGGCAGTGTTATCATCTAAAGAGAGAGACTAGAACAATAATGATATCAAATGCTGGAAAATCAGTGTAAACCATTCTTTCTTTAACTAAATAGCTTTTTTTGCATGTTCTACACACAGTGCTGGCAGCTGTGATGGATGGATCTGCTGCACTGTGACGTGCAGTCACTCAAAGCAACAAACTCATTGAACAAAGAAAGAACAAAACTACAGTCAGTGACTTTTAAATATAAACAAATTGTCGCACAATGCTGATTAAGCCTCACAATCAGCTCCACAGTGCAGTGCTGTTTAGACCGCGCGCTGCATACAGGTTGGACTATGACTGTAAATCAGTGGCAGTTACTGGTCTTTGAAACAGGGGAAGATCATTTCAGGCCCAGTTATTTATACAGAAATTCTTACATAACCAACAACTAGAAGAAGAAAAAGTGATAATTATGTCAAACTGAAATGCTATTATAATGTCTTTATTTACAGTGTATGACGAGCAGCTGTTTGTCCACGGACTTCCCTGACAGAATCCACACTGAGGCAGAAAAGGCTCCGCTATTGTCTCTGCAACTCTGTCAATCAAAAACTGGCTCCGCCTTTTGGGACAGTTCCTCCAATCATCATGCAGAAGCCCAGTGTCCACCCACTGCTCCACTGACTCCACGAGAAGCTGAGATATCCTTTTCTTTAAGTGGTTTTAATGCAGAGGCTGAAAATCACGTCATCGATTCGTCATCCGTGACAAACAGCTGATTCTGAGTGAATCAGTGACACGTTCTAATTGTGTTGTAGTGATTGTGCTGTAGTGATTGTGGTGTAGTGATTGTGTTGTAGTAATTGTGGTGTAATAATTGTGTTGTAGTGATTGTGCTGTAGTGATTGTGGTGTAGTGATTGTGTTGTAGTGATTGTGCTGTAGTGATTGTGTTGTAGTGATTGTGCTGTAGTGATTGTGCTGTAGTGATTGTGCTGTAGTCATTGTGTTGTAGTAATTGTGGTGTAGTGATTGTGTTGTAGTGATTGTGGTGTAGTGATTGTGTTGTAGTGATTGTGGTGTAATAATTGTGTTGTAGTGATTGTGTTGTAGTAATTGTGGTGGAGTGATTGTGTTGTAGTAATTGTGTTGTAGTGATTGTGTTGTAGTGATTGTGATGTAATAATTGTGTTGTAGTGATTGTGGTGTAATAATTGTGTTGTAGTGATTGTGTTGTAATAATTTTGTTGTAGTGATTGTGGTGTAATAATTGTGTTGTAGTGATTGTGTTGTAATAATTGTGTTGTAGTGATTGTGGTGTAATAATTGTGTTGTAGTGATTGTGTTGCAGTGATTGTGTTGCAGTGATTGTGTTGTAGTGATTGTATTGCAGTGATTGTGTTGTAGTAATTGTGTTGTAATAATTGTGTTGTAGTGATTGTGGTGTAATAATTGTGTTGTAGTGATTGTGATGTAATAATTGTGTTGTAGTGATTGTGGTGTAATAATTGTGTTGTAGTGATTGTGTTGTAGTAATTGTGTTGTAGTGATTGTGTTGTAATAATTGTCTTGTAATAATTGTGTTGTAGTGATTGTGGTGTAGTAATTGTGTTGTAGTGATTGTGTTGTAATAATTGTCTTGTAATAATTGTGTTGTAGTGATTGTGGTGTAGTAATTGTGCTGTAATAATTGTGTTGTAGTGATTGTGTTGTAATAATTTTGTTGTAGTGATTGTGGTGTAATAATTGTGTTGTAGTGATTGTGTTGTAATAATTGTGTTGTAGTGATTGTGGTGTAATAATTGTGTTGTAGTGATTGTGTTGCAGTGATTGTGTTGCAGTGATTGTGTTGCAGTGATTGTGTTGTAGTGATTGTATTGCAGTGATTGTGTTGCAGTGATTGTGTTGTAGTAATTGTGTTGTAGTGATTGTGTTGTAATAATTCTGTTGTAGTGCACGTGTAGCATTGAAATGTAAATACAACACAGTACACTGACATTTCAGAGGAAGCTGAGCTTCGAGCAATCGCTACTGCTGCAAACACAAAGTAATGCCAATGAAGAGCTCAAAAAAGCCGGTCCTTCAGACCCCTCCCGCCCTGCTCTGCTGCTGTATGGACACAGATGCTCCCTCAGTCAGGCTGGATAGTTTTGCTGGTTTTCAGATGATTTAAGTGTAAAAATGTCGTTTCTGTTCACAAAGATGAAAATGAACAACAAAATGTGCGTACTGCAGCTTTTACATGACTGTGCGGCACATTCTTTAAATGTGAAAATGTTTTGTGATGAAACACCTGATGAACCGTGTGAACACGCCATCATGTCCAGATACAGTCAGAGCCTGAGTTTTCTGGGATTAGTAACTTTGTTACTGGGAACTGTTAAGTAATAGGATTTACAGGTACAGTTTATTCATCACCTGACATGATCAGTGACTGGAAATAACACTTGATTGTGTGTGCGTATATTTAGAGTGTAAAGTAAAAATTAAAGCTGATATTTTCCATGAAAGGTTTTTATGCAGAAGAGCTAAATCATTTTTTGGCAGAGAGAGATAAAGATGCTTCGTGTGGGTTTTCTGTCCTCCTGTCCAATAACATCATGTGGGTTTTTCACAAAAGTGTTCGGATTTGTGAGGATCAGGCGACATGTCTGACATCACATTTGACTGATTCATCGAGTTCCTGACTTTGGTGAAACAAAGGGAACAGAAAGTGTCATCTTTATTTATACATTGTTGTTAATTAGCTGTCAGTATAAATGACTGCAATAAAGATTGAGGACAATCACACCACTTGATTCCACTGAAGAGACATGTAAACACAGCTTCTCTCTCTGAACTGCACTGTGATTGGTCAAAATTCTCATCAAATGCCAGATTCCCACAAAGCTGAAAACAGAGTTTAGAGGAGGAGGAAAAGTTATGATTGTTGAAAATCTAATGACAATCACACGAGACAGGACTACAATGATTAACCAATTAAACCAATAATAATCCATTCATTCATGGATTATTTAGTAACTATTTTTTGAGTGTTAAGTAAAGCAGGTTTCTCTGATTTTTCCGATTCTTAAATGTGAAGATGTTCTGGTTTCTGTGCTCCATAAAACAAAGAAATCTTTAAAACTGAATCATTTTGGTTTGTGGACAAAACAAGACATTTGAGAACATCATTATTTCCAGGTTTGGAAAACACTGATCAATATTTTACTCAAGTACTCAATTAACCGAGAGAATAATCGACAGATGAATTGATTATGAAAATAATCCTTAGTTTTAGCCCTGACCCCAATTTACATACTAGCGATGAGCATGAATATTCCATTATTTCATTGATCAGAAAAAGTCATTCAGTTAATGTGACTATTCATAATTACATCAAAATGATACAAACCTATATTGATAAAAAAAAGAGTCATCTTTCTACTCCAGATACAATGTTTGGACATTGGGATCTTTTCTAAAATGCCAAAGGGATTTCACAGCAAACATCCTGTGGAGCGATGTGTTTCCATCGAGGTCAAATATTTCAACTCAAGCAAGTAAAGAATGCAAATCACATCACAGTATTGACAAGATTCATGCGAGCCACTGCCACAAACTTTGCATCTACTCTTTAAATTGCTCTTTTCACTTTTGTTGCTGCAAATTTATGGTGCTGCATGCATGTCTATTGAACACCTGTCTGGGTGCAGACTGTGTTCATTTTAGCAATAAAAGAAGTGCTTAAACAACACTGTAAGTTCATATGAACAGTTGTTCTGTTCTTTAAAGCAGGACTTTGTAGTGTGAAGTAACTGCAGCAGACTGACCTGTCCTGACAATGACTGCTTTTTCCACTGCTGTCCTGTACAACAGCCACTGGCTGTCCATATATGGTCAGTAGTAATTAGAGAGAGAGCAGGAGAGTCATTTCCTCTCCCTTCTGGTTGCATGGTGCTTAAGTCTTCACAATGCTGACATCAGCACTCAGCTCTGACTGTAGCACTGTAACACACACACGCACAGGTTGGATTAAATCAGATTTACATTAATGTCCTAGAGACTTAAAATGTTATGATTGACATCAAATGGTCTTGATTTTGGAAAATAAGTGAGCGTGTGAACTGATTCTAGTCTCCATAACATCAGTAAGACCATATACTGACACAGTCAGGTCACTGAGGCATTCACATTAAATACTGTAGCCCATATTTAAGATGCACCTTCATCAACAGCAGCATCAATGAAATTGTGATTGCCAGTGTCATGACAACCAGCATCACTGTCCACATCCATCATCTATCTATCTATCTATCTATCTATCTATCTATCTATCTATCTCACACACACAAAGGTGTGCAGCGCTATTCTTGTTAGGACTCTGCCAAGCCAAAAGCTTACCCCAACACTAACTGTTACAAAACCATTTACTCTGAACTAGCCTAAAAACAAGGTTATTCCTCATTAGGACCGGGCTTTAGTCCCCATGAGGACAAGTGGTCCTGAAAAAGTCAATGTTTGTACCAGAAAGTGTTCTTAAGAGGAACCATTTACAAGTACACAAACACACACACATTTGTGAGGAGTATACACTGAGTTATATTCATTTGGAGTGCCTAATATTTGGACTGCCTAACATTTGGAGTGCCTAACATTTGGACTGCCTAACATTTGGACTGCTTAACATTTGGACTGCCTAACATTTGGACTGCCTAACATTTGGAGTGCCTAACATTTGGACTGTCTAACATTTGGACTGTCTAACATTTGGACTGCCTAACATTTGGAGTGCCTAACATTTGGACCACCTAACATTTGGACTGTCTAACATTTGGACTGCTTAACATTTGGAGTACCTAACAATTTGGACTGTCTAACATTTGGAGAGCTTAACATTTGGAGTGCCTAACATTTGGACTGTCTAACATTTGGAGTGCCTAACATTTGGACTGTCTAACATTTGGACTGCCTAACATTTGGAGAGCCTAACATTTGGAGTGTGTAACATTTGGACTGTCTAACATTTGGACTGCCTAACATGTGGACTGCCTAACATTTGGACTGCCTAACATTTGGAGAGCCTAACATTTGGACTGTCTAACATTTGGACTGCCTAACATTTGGACTGCCTAACATTTGGAGAGCCTAACATTTGGACTGTCTAACATTTGGACTGCCTAACATTTGGACTGCCTAAAATTTGGACTGCCTCACTAAAGCCAAACAAGAATTTCAATAACCAATTTTACATCTCAATTCTTACATAGACCAGTGCCTCAGAAATGGGATTCTGCCTGATTAGGACCAGGTTTTGTTCTCCATGAAGACTACTGGTGTATAACAAACATTGAAGAGGGAACACAAACAAGCACAAGAACACACACACAAACACACACACACACACACACAGAGTGTACCTTGGCTGGAGTATGAAAGGATATGGCCACTCGGTGATCTTTTTGGCGTATTTCCTCACCAAGTTGTCTTCGCTGAAGAGGAAGAGGGAGCGGTTGACCGTTAGGCAGCTCTGCCGGACGGGTATGGGGTTGTACAGGGCCATGGTCCGGGCTCTCTGGGCCATCGACTGCTTGTACATCCGCTGCGCCCCCGGGGCGCCCCCTTGCCTGCTGCCGCCGCGGCCGGGCCCCCCTTGTCCGCCGGCACCCCCGCCACCACCGCCACCACCTCCTCCTCCTCCTCCTCCTCCTCCACCATACCTGTTGGGTAGCTCGTCTCCAAAACGCGCCATTCTGCAGACACCAAACGCCAGAGGTTAGGAAGGAGCTGAGGGGGAACCTCAGAGTGACACCTCCTCATGCCACCACCCCATCAGCCTCGGCTCCGCATGCAGCAGGATGGAGTTTGGCTCCTTTAATTGTCTCTGTCTCCTCCTGTCTATCTATTTATCTATATGTGTCTCCCTCCCCAGATCTTCAGCACCGAGAAGATACCTCCATTTGACTCTGTGTGTGTGTGTGTGTGTGTGTGTGTGTGTGTTCGGGGGTGGGGGGCTGGCAGGAGGAGAGCTGAGGGTAGGGAGAGGAGAAGGAGGAGAGCGCGCGGTGTCTCTGGTCGTTTGTTTGGAATATGAATGGAGAAAACGGTGTTTAATGTCTGAAATAATAAATAAATAGGATTTGTTGGCGCGTAAGAGCACAGACACAAATGCTGTGTAGTGTCAGAGCATCAGTGATTTGATCATTTAGCAAGGAAGGTATTTTCTCTCTCTCTCTGTCTCTCTCTCTCTCTCTCCCTCCCTCTCTCTGTTTGTCAAGAAAATCTCTAGAAGATTTGAGGAGATGATGAATCTTGGTAAAAACAGATCGATCACCCAGATTCATGCCATACGGATGTAGATAAACAGAATATTGCAATCATCTCCACTAAGAAGAGGCTCCAGCTGGAGACTGCGTCTCACCCCCCCTCTCTCACTCTCTCTCTCACTCTCTCTCTCTCTCTCTCTAGCCTCGTGCACGTTGACAGGATCTGCAGTTGTCTTCCCTCCCTCCTCCCCCAGGTCTCCCCCCCTTTTCTTCCCTGTGAGGTAAAAATAGAAATATATATGAGTTAAAATCTTTAATAATTCATTTTTTTCTTGTGCCGTATATCCGCAATGTTCGGTGCGGCGCGGCAGATTCACGGTCTCCCCCTCTCTCCCTCCTACAGACTCCACGCCACTCGTGTTACACGCAAACGCCAACCGAGGGGGGCTTCCCCAAAACCCGAGCCTGGTGACATTTGTTGATATTTGGTGATGAACGGTGCGGCATCCCCCCTCTTTTTCCTCCTCCTCCTCCTCCTCCTCTTCCTCGCCCTCCTCCTCCTCCTCACCAAGGCGTCGCTCACTGATTTTGGGCGTGATTGCGCGCACTTGGGAGTCGCAAATACACCAATCCTTAATCTAGCAGTGTGTATCTTTCTGTCCCCCCACTTTCTCCTCCGGGAGGGAAAAGGAGAATTGAGTAGATGAAATGTCGAGGAAAAGAAAAAAAATGATGTCCACAACAATCATCTATAATCCAGCGTTTGGAGAAGATGAATCCCGGACGTGAAGGATCCGGAGGAGCAGAGAAAGACCACTGAGGGAGGCAGTATCATCACCATCATCAATTCTGGGTCTGAAAACACGACGGCGGCGGCGCGGCAGTGTTGAAGCCCCGGCTCGCATCTTCTCCGCCACCGGGCAGAAACCGTGCACCTTCCCCGCCCAGCAGCATCGCCCCCGTGGCTTCCCGAGCAAGAGAGAGGCGCTCGAGCCCGCAGAGCCCCACAAGTCCAGCGTCTCTTCTCTCCCCCCTCTCTCACACTCTCTCCCTCTGTATCCCCTCCTCTCTGTTTGTTTCTCCCCCCCTAAAGGAACGTGAGCCAGCGCGCAGTCGGTCCGGAGGCTGGATTCCCGCGGTGATCAGCCCGGGAAACGGAGCGCTTCTCCTGCTCTGTAGTGTTCACCTCAGTCAGCCGCGCGCACTGAGCATCTGATCAGTGACGGGAACCGAGCGCCGCGCGCAGGTCCGTGGCACGACGCACGGCGCCTCCCCGGAGCCTCCCCCACTCCAACCCACTCCCCACAGCGCACGACGGAGATGTATGGCCGTCAGCTGGGTTCAGAACGGTGCCGCAGTTATGTTCATCCACAGAGACTTTGAATCCAATATGATACAGTCATTAAAAAAGATAATACCACAGAAGAGTGTGTCATTTGACTTTTCCTTTATTAATCATACCGTTTGAAAATACTGGGCACAAATGACTCCATGTCAAATGTGGCTCCATTTCACCGTAGGTGTTTTTCACCCTTGAGCACATATATATATATATATGTATATATATATATATATATGTATGTGTGTGTCCATATATATATATAATATCCAGCTGCAGTTGCAGTTGAGTAGGCAAACGATGAAATTGCCAAGTGACAAAGTTGCTGATGTGAGCACTTCATTTAAAGGACGTTCTCAGAGACGCTCATTTCTGTGGACTAAAGCGAATTTCCACGTATAACAAACGTTATACGTGGAAATTGCAGAAATTGCAGAGTGACTTTTTTTGAATCCTCACATACAGAAAACTTTTGGAAAATATCTGGTGTTTGTGTAAGTCTAAAAGCAGCTGACAGTGATATTTGAGGCTTTGATAAGATACTGACATCACATGACAGAGAGAGGCTGGACCATGGGTCAGGTCCAATGTCCAATGGTCAAGTAGATCTGGGCTGCTTGGCACCGCTTTTAAAGCCCCCTATCACAAACCTGGGGGTTAAATTGGACTCTGATCTGAAGCTTGACAACCAGATCAGGTCTGGTGTTAAATCAAGCTTTTTTCATTTGAGGAAGCTGGCCAAAATTCTTTCGAGGCAACAATTTGAAATGCTAATTCACGCCTTTGTCACCACTCGGCTGGATTACTGTAATTCACTTTATGTGGGGGTTAGTGCGTCCTCCATTGCCCGTCTTCAGATGGTACAAAACGCTGCCGCACGTCTTTTAACTGGCACACGTAAATGTGAGCACATTTCCCCCATTTCAGCCTCACTCCACTGGCTGCCCATACACTTCAGGATCGATTTGAAAATGATTTGATTTGTTTTTAAATCCCTGAATGGTCTTGCCCCGCCCTACCTACATCTATATTCACCCGCTCGCTCTCTCAGGTCAGCTGATCAGCCTAAAACCCAGCGGAAGCTCAGAGGGGATCGTGCCTTCGCTGTCGCAGCTCCAAAACTTTGGAATGATCTGCCTCTGCACATAAGACAGACCTCGTCCTTGACTGTTTTTAAATCCCTTCTTAAAACCCACCTTTTCACTTAATGAGACGTTGATTTTTATTTATTTTACTTATTTTAATTTGAATAGAATAGAATGTATTGTTTTTTAATGTATGGCTGCTATTTCTTATTGTGTTTTTTATTATGTTTAATTTATTTTAAGCTGTTTTATCTAATGTTGAACCTTTTACTTATTATGCCTTTTATTTATTCTGTACAGCACTTTGGTCCATTGTGGTTTGTTTAAAGTGCTTAACAAATAAAGTTGGATTGGATTGGATAATGACACCCAGGAAGAAGACAGGAAGTAATAAACAATGAACATTTATGAACACAATCAACATTTTCTCTGTGGACTTTGGTGTGGAAGAGTGACACAAACTTTAGTTTCCCGCCATAAAAGGCTGTTTAATGGAGACCAAAAAGTGGTGCGTATATTCCTAAAATGTCATCGACTTAAGCAGGTATAGAATGTATATGTTAAGTCTTTCATTTTCAATTGGCTAATTGTGTCCCCAGCTATGTTTACAGTAAGTGTACATGTCTCTGTGGTTCACTAAAGTCAGTGCTAAAATGTATCCATACTTCATATAACATTTCCAGGTGCCCCTTTTAGACGAGCCCACACTTTTGTAACAGCCCTGTCCAAATCACCCCAATCACTGTTTACTCAAACACAGCCGCCCTCGAGCTGAACACAAAGCTGCCAGCACAGAGGGAGCAGGAGGAGGGAGGCTTGTACATGAACAGGTCCAGGTTCTGATGAACCCAAATAAGGTTTAGGGTCATTCTTGGTCACTAAGATGAGCTAAGATGTCTCAGTATTTATTGCATATTTGTGTCCTGTGTTGTGTTAGATGTGATGGATTTTATAGACTTTTTATCACTGGTACGAAAAAGATGTTGCCAATGACCAACAAGTCATCTTCAAGTCCAGGGTTAGAGATAGGAATGTTAGAATTGAGCTTTTTTGAGGACATATTTATTTTGAGGTTGATTTGAAAGAGGGTTTTTTTTCCACCTTATTCCCTTCCCTCTCCTCCAAACCGTCTGTCAGTCTGGCATCTGAGTTGTCTTTGATGCAGTTCAGCAAGCTGTTTTCCTGGGCGAAACCAACCGAGCTGTCACCTCTCCAAAACAGTAAATATGAAAGTGGAGATGGGAAAGATGGGAAATCCTTTTCAAGCTTAAATCAAAAAAGGACATATTGTTAGTAGAAGGGATTTGGCTACTTTAGCACTTTGACGCTGTCCTTGGTGCTGAAAGCCTTTTGGTGCTGTGCAAACTGCTGAAACATGAGAATACACCATACATCTCCTAGTCTTGGCTTTGGAAGAGATCATCTCCATTGTGTATTAGGGCAGGTCGCTGTACTTTCAGCCATCTGTTAAATACTGAGACACACCTCTAATGTCCTGCTCTCGCTTTGTTTCCTCCACCAGCTACTTCAGCAGATAACCACTCACCATTTGGAGATCTGACATGGTTTGGTGGACGTCTCAGAGTGGGCCATATGGTAGATAACAAAGTCTCACTAAATTTAGACTATTTTCCTAGGAAAATGTTGTTCATTTCCTTTGTTGCAGACCATGGGAAACATTACATTTGTACATTCCTTACAGTTTCATTCAAACGATTGTGAAATTAGTTCGTATGATGGTGATTAAGCTCCACACAGCTCAATGTTTCGCTTTGGCAGTGTTTAGATCTCATGTCACCTGGTAACATTCACTGCACACTGTGCAAGTAAATGGTTCTGTACACACAAACACTCCCTCAGTGAGGTCTGAAAGTTCTGCAGATGAAAGACACAGCAAACAAATGTCATGACTAAAATAATAAAATATTACACAGTGCAGCTATAAGTAACTGCAGGCATGTCCAGCTTCAGTATTATAATGTATCATTTATGGAGAGGGACGGACTCCCCCATTAGCTCAGCTGGTAAGGAGTTGTGCATTAAAACCACAGTCCTGGGTTCGACAGACAGTATATGCATGCCTCTCATGTTATTTGACTCCAGTTGTGGAAAGAAAGGCCATTTTTTCACTCCTGCACGGCTTAGATTTGGTTACATTTTTATTTCAAACTGATAATTGTGACAATGAAAATATATATTTTCTTTTAAAACACAGTATTTGTATGTAAATGACACTGTTAAAAAAGGGAAAAAAGGACCATTGGCCCCCGAAATCCTCACATTATCAAATATGGCCCTATGACATCGCTGGTTTACACGCTTTAACATTTCTTTGAGGCACACAGTGCCTCACAGTGAAGAGGCCAGTGATGGTATGTTTTCAGACATGAACTCTTCAGGCACTCACACAAGTGGATTAACCAATATAATAATAATAGTATTATAATAATAATAATAACAACAATAATAATAGTACAAGATTGCAGGATTGCTAAAGAAAAAAAAAGACCTGACATCCTATCATCAGATGAACGTGTTTTATCCCCTTTTTTAGGTTTTCCTCGCAGTGTAACTTTAGTCAGTGTCAGTGTTTTACTGAACGTAGACACCCAGGTGTAGCAGAGCAACTGCTGGCCATTCTTTCTGAGCTACCTCGTGATTGGAGAAAGTCTAATGTGACACAAACAAAAATGTCACACTTATCTGAAAGGTTACTATGTAATTATTAATCAATGATCAAAAATGTCCTTAACATGTGATTAATCACATTAATCCTCCTTCAGTGCATGAAAGATGTAAAATAGTGTTTTTATATTGTCATGTAATGTAATGTGTTTCTACAACCCAAAGTGCTTTCCAAAATAAAAGCATTACAGCATTGCTTTGTTATATATAGGAAACATGGTCAATCAGGAAACACTGAAATAAAAGTTGATCTTGAAGTAAAATAGTTCCAATAAAAATGATAGACAATCAACTTGAACCTTTTGTGTAGTTGCTGTCACGGGTGTCACATCTCCTATGTTTTGTGTTGAAGTATCAAGAGAAATTGCTTTTTTTGGAAAACTCAAATTGTTACCCTAAAATCACATGATGCAGTAAAACCCATATACTGTATGTTTTCAAATTGTTTTCAATTTTCAGGGGTTCAGTGTGTGTGTGTGTGTATCAGTGGTGGTCTTGTTCGTAATTCAATTCCCGTAGACTAGTGGCCAGGGAGAGGGAGAGAGAGAGAGAGAACATGGGTTTCATGAAGACGAGGGTGTTGGTGGAGGAGAAATGGAGTCGTGGTGGCAGCAGAGGACAACAATGTGTGTGTGATCACGGGAAACCCCCCCTTCCTCCCCCTTCTCCTCCTCCTGTCATTGATGGTTAATGAGGATGGACAGAGGAGAGGGTGATCGGCTGCAGACGTTTGGCTTTTTCCCGTTTATGTCTGCACACTGGGATGCCTCTGCTGTCACAGAGAAAGTTGCTGCTGCTAAGCTTTCCCTGGCTCTCTCCCTCTGTGTGTGTGTGCGTGTGTGTGTGCGCGCGTGCGTGTGTGTGTGTGCGTGTGCGTGTGCGTGTGCGTGTGCGTGTGCATGTGTGTGTGCGTGTGCGTGTGCGTGTGTGTGTGTGTAAGAGAGAGAGAGAGTCGTGCTGAGGTCCTGATGCTCAGCATTGTCATTCAGAGAGCGTTCACACAGTCAACCCCCGCAGGAAGCCCTAGCTCCTCCCACTTGAAATGACAACCCACCAACCACCACTTCCCCTTCCACCACTTACCTCCCCCCCTCCCCCCCACACACACACTGTTCTCTGATCTCACTCAGCAGGCCAGAGAGCTGCTGTCTGAGAGAGAGAGAGAATGATTGAGGCCAATTCAAAAAAGATGTACACACCAGTAGGAAATGAAGGAAAGGCTCGGCTGTTATTTAAATACCTGTCCCAACATTTACATTATGAAATCAAAAACAAAAATTTGTCTTAGTCCAACTGGACTTTAAAAATATATGTAAACATGTCACACAGATGATGTGATTGGGATTCAAACCTAATGCCAGATTATCAACAAGCCGGATTCCAAGATGGCTGCCGCTCCCATCAATACACGTGGATACACTTAGCTACTGCTTTTACTTTTAATTACAGTCAGTCAGTCATCATCTACCGCTTTATCCTCCACCAGACTAACACTGGCTGACACTGACTGACACTGGCTAACACTGACTAACACTGGCTAACACTGACTGACACTGGCTGACACTGGCTAACACTGACTAACAATGACTAACACTGACTAACACTGACTGACACTGGCTAACACTGACTAACACTGGCTAACACTGACTAACACTGACTGACACTGACTAACAATGACCAACAATGACTAACACTGACTAACAATGGCTAACAATGACTAACAATGGCTAACACTGACTAACAATGACCAACAATGACTAACAATGGCTAACACTGGCTAACAATGACTAACACTGACTAACACTGACTAACAATGACTAACAATGGCTAACAATGACTAACAATGACTAACACTGGCTAACAATGACTAACAATGACTAACAATGACTAACACTGGCTAACACTGACTAACAATGACTAACACTGACTTAACAATGGCTAACAATGACTAACAATGACTAACACTGACTTAACAATGGCTAACAATGACTAACACTGACTAACAATGACCAACAATGACTAACAATGGCTAACAATGACTAACAATGACTAACAATGGCTAACAATGACTAACAATGACTAACACTGACTTAACAATGGCTAACAATGACTAACAATGACTAACACTGACTTAACAATGGCTAACAATGACTAACAATGACTAACACTGACTTAACAATGGCTAACAATGACTAACACTGACTAACAATGACCAACAATGACTAACAATGGCTAACAATGACTAACAATGACTAACACTGGCTAACAATGACTAACAATGGCTAACAATGACTAACAATGACTAACAATGACTAACACTTGCTAACAATGACTAACAATGACTAACAATGACCAACAATGACTAACAATGGCTAACAATGACTAACAATGACTAACACTGGCTAACAATGACTAACAATGACTAACCCGGAACAAAGTTTTAAGATCATTTGAGGCGAGAAATGAGTTCTGACCATAGGTGAGTATAGGAAGGTAGATGGCCCGGTAAATCTTCACCAAGACAGACGATGCAGAGCCCGCGTTACTGCAGATGTCGCACCGATCCGTCTGTTGATCTCCCGCTCCATTTCTCCATCACTCGTGAACAAGACCCCGAGATACTTAAACTCCTCCACTTGGGGCAGGATCTCACCCAGACCCGAAGAGGGCACTCCAACCTTTTTTCGGTTGAAGATGACCCAATCCTGAGCCCACCAAACCAGACTCCCTCAACACCCTGACTGCGTAGAGAAATTCTCTCCATAAAGGTTATGAACAGAACCAGTGACAAAGGGCAGCCCTGGCGGAGTCCAACTCCCACTGGAAACGGATCCGACTTACTGCCAGCAATGTGGACCAAGCTCTGACACCGGTCGTACAGGGACCGAATGGCCCTTATCAAGGGTGCCGGTACTCCATACTCCCGGAGCACAGGACCCCACAGGACCAAACGCGATCAACTTTTTTAGATATTTTGTGAGGCTTTTTGTTTTGCCTTTATTGGACAGTGAAGCGTAAAAGGGGGACGACAGACAGCAAGCAGGTCTTCCCCCTTTTCACACTTCCCTGGTTGAACCCTGATCACTGCAAATGGGCCCTTTGCCCTACAAGGGTACCAGCTCTACCAACTGAGCCGTCCAGCGCCCCTGTGAGGACACTTTTGATTCTAACCTATCTTTGTGAAGACATTTTGGCCAAGTTTAAAGGGCTTCAAGGTTAGGGTTAAGGGTTAAGGGTTAAGGGTTAGGGGTTAGGGGTTAAGGGTTAAGGCCCTCTATGGCGCACGCTGTAGACAGTGTGAACCGGAGCACTGAAAATGAGGTATGAGGTAATCGTATTAAAGTATGACCAATTACATCAAACACATATGAAGTAAATGCCACTAAGACTTGTGCTACAGTCCACAGCTGAGCTACATGAAGGACCTGCTCACTCTTGACAAACTCAGCGACAGCTCACGCCCGTGGAAAGACCTGCTCCTCATGTAAATGATGGCCGATCTACCAAAAAATGTCTCCAATTCAGTTCTTGCGACATTTCGGCATTACAGCCATAACAAAGTAACCTGTGGTGACTGGAACACTGATGTCAGCAGTGACGACAAACAGCACTTCATCACTTACTCTACAGTCACTTCAGAGCCGGGGTTTACTAAACAGCAAGAGTGAGCATTAGTTTAAGAGTCGGTCACATGACACATGACATTTCTTAGAAATACACTTGTCTGTGATCATTATGAGAAGTGTGTGTGTGTGTGTGTGTGTGTGTGTGTGTGTGTGAGTGAGAGAAAGAATGGTGAAGGTTTATGCAGACAGGCCAAGAGATATAGCGCTGATGTAGCGTCCAAGCTAATTAGAGGATTGCTCATTTTCTGGCTCACTCTCATGCCAACTCAACCTGTATTAATTGATTGGCTGGTTAATGAAAGTGGAGAGGAGGAACTCAGGAGGGCGGAGGAGGAGGAGGAGTGTGCTGGTCTCAGCTAATGGGCCCAGCTCTGGTGTGTGGAGTAAGCATTGTATTCAAAGAATCAGCACTATGGGGGGAACATTATTCATTCATTTTATGTTATCTGACCTCTCATGAATGTAGTCAGTGACACTTTGCCCTTAGATAATAGCTAGATTATGTCATATCTAATCAAATGTATTGATTTAGTTTGTATTGATTGATTTACTTCACATTTAAGTGAAGTCATTATTTATTTGTGTTTCCACTGGTTGTTCTTTGCATAAGATGAATGGTTTTGCTGATTTTGCTGTCATCATTTCATATTTTGGGTTTAATTGTCAAGTTTCAAATCATCCTTTGCCTCTGCACGGCTGTGGTGCTCAGATAATCCACTATCATTGTAATTTACTCAGTATGTTTTCTTGTATCACGGTGGATCCATAGGTTTGCATAGACTCTTTTTCCTGAGCTGTCCAGGGTGTGACCCCGCCTATCGCCCTATGTCAGCTGAGACTGGCACAGTGCCCCCCGTGACCCTCATGTGGAGGAGAAAGCGGTAGAAAATACATGGATGGATGGACTCTTTTTCTTCACTTAATGTCATTACATGCAACCACTGCCTGACTGCCCTTATGTTATACCGTTCCCTCCATAGGTTGAACATTTGAACCTCATTTTAACGTTTCAATCACCAAAACGTGCTGATTTTGCTGATGTACTTTACTCCCACTTGTTTTGACTAACTTCTTTTTAGTGCACATTATGGGTTCATGTTTAAAATGCAGTCATTCTCTGGACTGAGTGTTAAATGACCAATCAGAGGAGGGACACATCCACTACTGTCACTGCCTCCAAACTCTCAAACTTTAACTTGTTGAGCATGGTGGTATGCGTGAAGAAAATAATATTTTTTATCTCGACATGTCTACTTAAGGGGCCACACATGGTGCAGTGGTTAGCATTCTTACCTTTGCAGCTAGAAGACCAAGGTTTGTTACCTGGTCAGAACAAGGGTCTCTCTGCATGGATGTTCTCCCCATGTGTGCGTGGGTTTCCTCCCACAGTCCAAAAACATGCAATATGAGGATTAGGTCAATTGGACACTCTAGATTGAAGTGTGAGTGTGAGAGTGTTTGTTTTTTTTTCTATGTACAGTATATGGCCCTATGATGGACTGGCGCACTGTCCAGGGTGTACCCCGCCTATCGCCTTATGTCAGCTGAGATTGGCACAGCTCATGTGGAGGATAAAGCGTTAGAAGATGGATGGATGGATGGATGTCTACTTAAATCTCGACATTTCCTCTCAACGTGTCCATCAGAGCGCGTAAGTTGGGATGTTTTAATGACGTGATGACCAAATAATTGTTACTGAGCCAAGAAGAAAATTGAGAGCAAAATCAAAGGTTAATATTATATGAAATGTCTTACATGTCAATCTGAGATGAAAAACGTTTGAGGAGAATGCCCAGAATGCAGCACATAATATGGCAATGTACCAGCATCCATGGGATGGAGCGTGGAAAGGCAAGTCAGGCACACCAAGCCCGTATGTCTCAGGATGTCTAATGCAGCTGAATGAAGGTTAAATCTACAGAAGAATAAGACAATATCGTAAATATGCTTTTGTTTACGTAACCTTTCCACTCGGGCAAAGATGACTTGTGGCAGGGGTGTCCAAAAAGAGATAATGTATGTTGTGATTTGGCGCTATACAAATAAAATTGAATTGAATTGAATAAACTAATTACAGCACGGATGCAAGCGCACAAGTGAGGTTCACTGCAATTTTAATTGATTTGTGAGCAACAGACAGATTTCAAACAAGGATGAAAGAGGAGGATAAATGTTTTTGTTGAGGTGGGAGGAGCCACAAAACATTGCATGTGTAAAGAAGGTGTTAATAGAACTTGTGAGCCAGTGTTTTTATTAGAACTGACGATCGTTCCATAAGTGTAGTGTTTATGTCCCGCCCACCATTAAAAATAAAGTTAGGTGTTACCAAGATGGCTGCTGCATGTTAAGTACAGTGCTAGTACTGTTTGTTTTGCTTTTCCATTAGTGTTAGTACCTGGTGCCTCTTTAGTGCCTCTTCTGCCAGGGTTCCAAGTGAACTGAGCCAATACTAAAATGTGACAGTGGACAGACTGCCGGCCACTGATTGGTCAGAGAGTGCCGTCAGGAGTCTGACACAAGAATCCAACCAAACAATGAGTCTGGTGTATCCAGCGACATCACTGCCGAAAGCCTGCGATTGTGAGCCAAATCACAACCTGTTGTAAAACCACGTCATGGCAGTTTTGTGCAGCCGTGGTATGACAACCCCGCCCATGTTGAGGAAGTTCTATAGCAATGGAAGACTACATGCCTGATACCAAACGTGCCGTGCTACAACTGTATCGTGTAAAAGCTACACTTTGATGTCTCAGTTTTTATTATGTAATGAATCATAAACAAAAAAAACAATGAAATATTTGACAAAGTCTTTTGTTTGATTAAAACATGTTGGTTTGTTCTTACTCAGAGGGTTGTCAGACAATTCTTTACAGGTGTGGTCTACTGCTGATGTAGGTGTGGTCTACTGCTGATGTAGGTGTGGTCTACTGCTGATGTAGCTCATCAGCTCATGGTCTTTCTCCTCTGACCTTTAGCATTAACAAGACATGTTCTCTTTTGTCCCAGGACGTATTCTTATTGTCAACAGGTCCAAACTGAACTGGGAAGAAAAAGGCAGTTAAATATGTGGCCGAGTTTGATTGGAAAAATCTACAAAATGATATGAAACTAAAGGATCTGGTCTGTTTTTATATGACTTGAGAGTAGAAACATCTGGTTGATGAGGTTTTTATATGGATTATATATTGAATTAGCTGATTATGTGATTTTATATTTTATTCTATATATTTTATGAACATTTCATTATATTTACATGGTATTCTGTATGCTGTATGTTTATAAATAGTTGTAATCTGGCCCTGTCTAAAACCCTGTCTTGGCCAGGACAGTCTTACAAAAAGATTTCTATTCTCACTTCATTTTATTGCTGGTTAAATTCATGATAACTCATCGATGACTGCGCCCTGTGAATAATCTAGCAATGACCGTGAAGACCAAAGGCTTTGGTTCAGTTGAAGGCTAGGCCAGGTGGACCACAGACAAATGGGAGAATTAGTCTATTTATAGCAGTTGGAGCGGCCCCTCATCGCTCCAGGTGGTTTCCCTGCCTTCTGCCAACTGCTCCGAGGTGCAGCAGGTAAAAGAAAACAGAAGCATACAATAAATAAATCAGTCTCTGCTGAAGACATCCACAAAGCCTTGAAGAGAATACAACCAGAAGTGAACTAGACTCGCCTCACTCCACAAGAGGAGAGAAAAGTGGTGACAATGTAAGGAAAGAACAGGAGGAGAAGTAGGGAGGAAGAGGACATGAAAGACCGAAAGAGGACAGAGACAAAGACAAGGTGCTAAAAATGAGATGAAAAGCGTCTGAAGGGAAGGAAAGGTGGTGCTGAAGGGGACAAGAGATATAAAGGAGAGTAAATAAGGTCAGATAGGAAGTGAGAGAGAAAGATAGTGAAATGAAGAAAAGGAGATGAGGAGAGGAGCAAGCGATTGAAAGGGAGCGATAAGGAGGTGGAGAAAGGTGAAAAAGAGGAGAACGTGGACAGAGAGGGAGATAAAGAGAGAGAGAGAGAGAGAGAGAGGGGAGGCAGCAAAATCCACAGTGTTTATGTGGAAATGTGTTTGTGAGCATATGTATGTACAGTATGTGGGTCTTGTGGTTCTATCTTCACGAGGACCACTTCACAGACCTTCAGGGTGAAGACAGAAAAGATTTAACGGTTAATCGGATTTTTTGAAATCCTCTTTACACTAGTAGTGCATAGTTATAAACATAGAGAAGTAGAGAGGGAGCTCAGACATTAGCGAGGAAGTCCTGCAAAAAATTGCCAAACAAATTCATCTGAAACGATCAGTTCCTCTACAGACATCAACTTCCTGAGATTTAGGAGTGGAGGTTTGACTGAGGGACAATAGAAAGGGATGTGACAGATATCAAACACCTCTTTGACACCAAAATGATCAGGTATTTGCTCAAAAGGTCTTGTTTCTTGATTTCTTTTCTATGGAACAATCAATCCTGTCATGTCATATATACCACAATATACCAGTCAATATGTCTGTTCACTGGCTTCATAATAGGTGAAGATGTCAGATAACGGTTGTGCCCTGGGATTCCTAAACAGTCCAGCAAAGGAGAGAACGACGTACTGGATCTCTGTCGAGCTTTGTTTGTTCTTCTTTATGTCACATGCTTTTATTGAGATCTCTGCAGCAGAATGAGGGGAAGTTTCTCAGAAAGTAGAATAATCTCATACCTGTGAAAAGCACCTGATGACGTTATAAGGGTCAGATATCATCAGCGTATCAAGTCCTACGATTCATTGCTCCATCTTTGTGGATTTAAAGTGCGCAGTGAACACTGACAGCTGGAAACAAGCACTGGCTCAGTTCATTTTTGCAGAACCATTTCCTGCCACCATGGCAGTGTAAACATACGGAGTCACAGGTAGTGCCAGTGTAGGAGTTGGTCCTTCTGTTTCATCGTTCCTTCTCTATCTTTCTACCTCTTCATCTCTGCCTGGGAGTAGTAAGTAGGAACCAATGTTGGGGAATGTATTATGAGACGCACAGAGAGAGACTGGGAAATGGGAGTAAATAACATTAGTGAAAATCGTCTGTTGCCCATATATTATCTATATATTAAGAATATAGATATTTTCAGTACAACAGCAACACTGTTGAAAACATGACAGGAGAGATGGGACCCAGGTACAGAGGAAGATTACAGGAACAATGTACAATGTTACTTAATCAAACTAACACCAAATATATGAGTTCTCGTCTGTGGAATTGTTTATTTTATGAACGTTAAAATTCTTTGATTCCTCTCCGCTCTGGATGTCTTGTAGTGATAACTGTCAATCAAATACAAGAAGTTCCTTGTGGGTGTGGTCACACTGAAAGTGACCAATCATAAGAGGGCCGGTGCTCTCCTCAGTCTCCACCCCCAAACTGTCAAAATCAGACCTGGACATCTTACAGCCTGCGGGCCACATATTGGGCATCCCTGTCCGGCCCACGGTATGTCAGTCATAAACACAGATGAACAAGTATTTATGCTGCACATGCAATATAACTGTGTTGCTTTTATTTTGAAAAGCCTGACGTAGGAAGCCCGTATGTGCGTCTGTCTGCACAGCGACAGGTGATGTAGCCAGTTAACCCTGGCCCCCTTAAAATGTCGGCTCACATTAAAAAAAAAAATTGTGTTTCCAACAAGACATGGACTGCTAAATATTTCTTTACAAGCGTCAAAGGTAACGCCGTGTGTTTAAGGATTATAATCTGAATCGCTACGACGTGACCAAACACGAAGAGAAATACAAGAATTTATCTGATGAAGAGCGTGCGAAGGAGTCAGAGGCAGCCTATATCGAAGACAACGTTAAATTCAGGAGTTCTCATTATCTCCCTCTATGTTTATTATCTTATTATCTAACCAGGGAAGCGCCGTTACTCATATGTAAACTCACCCGGTGTGATTGCAGCATTAGTGTGTGTGTGTGTGTGTGTGTGTAAGCGTGCAGGTGTATTGTTTGTTTACACCAAAACAATACAATTTACTGCTTTTTTAGATAAAAGAGATCAAATTAATTCAAATTTGGCCCGGCCCTCAACAATCCTTTTTGTTTCTCATGTGGCCCCTTGGGTAAAATAATTGCCCACCCCTGGTCAAAGGTGTGGTCGCCTCACACAGAGCATATTTCACTTGTGAGAAGCAGAAGCAGTGAGCGTGCATGTTTCACTGCTCTCATGACTTTGGACATAAATGTGACGCCATAGTGAAAGATGAATGCATGTGGCAGCAGAGCACACAAAACGGCAAAGATAGAGCAGACATGTTTCTCCCAGGTCTGATGTTCCCACTGATGTTGATCGGAGCCAGAATTGATAAAAACCTGCATGCATGGCGGAGTCATTTGACCCTGGACTGGACTGGACTGGACTGGACTGGAGTCCATGTCGATGAAACACATTTAAACCCTTGAATAAACCAAGGAGAATTGATTACAGCAGTCATCAAGACCCTGAGAACACCAACACAGTGTTAGGGTGGAGTAATCAGAGTACTGGACTTGTTCAATTACTGATGCAAGGTAATAATATTTTCATCTCTTCATCACTCGTCAAACCTACATAGGTGTTAGCATCCCTGTTCCTCCCAGTCTTGAGTGTAGTGGGCGTGACTTTCATGAAGACTGAAATCTTGAAGAATCAGATGGATCAGCATGCCTACACACACACACACCACCATCCAATCACCAGAGAAACGGCTGTGTCATTAAAGCAAGATAGCTGTGACTCAGACTATTAGCTAATTGACAGAGTGAATGTGTTGGCCACCGGTCAGGCTGACACAACAAAACAAACGCACCCGGCCTCTGCAACAATCACTCCAGTCTCCCACAGACGTCCACAACCCTATCACTTTCCACTGTTTTCCACGAGGAGAAATGTGTTTGACTGAGGCTTCTTCTCTGCGGAGAAAAAGTGGAACCATTCTGGAACATTTATGTGCTGCACTTTAATTTAGAGAGTAGCTCTACACTCCCAACACCAGGGAGCAGAAACTGCTGAAAATGCAAACCTGTCCTAACAAGCCAAATTGTGAATGGGGTCTTAATGGAAATGATGTTGATGAAGCAGACAAATAAACCCTCGTTCCACCGGCTCCTGCTGGGCAACAGCCCAATGTCCTCCACTGCTGAGCCCATGTTTGATTTACAGCCCTCTCACTCTAATAGTATATAAAGTGGAAGAAAGGATTTGTTTCTCCCTGCTGTATCAGGTGAGCACGAATCCAGGAGTCAGGTCTTGATACAGGACCAAATGCAGGAATTGTCCTTGTGATGATTCCAATTAAAGTTTAATTTTATTAATCCCCTTAGGGATTAATAAAAGTATTGCTCTGCATTTTGACCCATCCTAGAATTAGGAGCAGTGGGCTGCCACACTGAGTAGCGCCCGGGGAGCATTGGGAATTGGGTACCTTGCTCAGGGGTACCCCAGCCCTTTTTGGGCCGGGTGGGGATTTGAACCGGCGACCTTCCGGTTACAAGTCAAGTTCCAATTACAAATGTGTGTGTGTGTCATATCTGTGTGTCAATAAACAAGCATTACATGTGTCGCACTTCATTGTACTCCAAGGATACAATGACCTGGGCGACTGAAAACCCTGTCTCCCTGTTCCTAATCACCCTGATGAGCTTGATATCGAGCTGATGATTTGAATCAGGTGTGTTAGAGCTCGGAAACAGTTACATGTCTACAGATGTGCAAATAAACATGAAGTGCTTGTATGACGATATCATTTCCTGGTTATTAATGTAGTTAGGTGTAGACACAAAAATCATGTGATCAGGGCAGGAGAAAGATAATCATCTCTCCTCATAGCCAGCATGTCCATGTGGGCCCCATAAGGGTTTTATTCAGGCTGACAATATGGGTCCCAAGCAGGTTTGTACTTGGTTTCTATGGTGGCAAAGACATGTGGAGTCCATGTTACTGACACTATATATGACCTGCATATTTGCCAACTTAGTACCTCAGTAAAGTGGGCAAACACAGGTGGGGTCACCATGGTAACTATGAACAAACCAGATTAGGACCATATTGTCATCGCAAGTGCAGCTCAACAGCATACAAACAAATCTCGTCACAGCAGGATGTTCCCGTAACTGAACTGGAGCACGGACGCCGTCCGACTCACGGAGTCGGACGGCACTCCACTTAATCACTGAAACAGAGTGATTAAGTTTAACACACATTTTCTGGATATTTGAGGTCTTTTATAACTGATCTAAAGTTCAGCATTGTCCTGGGATTTGCTGAGTTTAAGCCGCTGAATCACTGAACTGGTGAACTGATACGCACAGTGCACTGACTCACTCAGTGAACGAATCATTTCAGGACTACACGTACGGTTTCCTTACAGTTAGAAGATCTGAGCTGTTTTTGTCATATTCAAGGTTTGAACATGCAGCAGAAACTATGAAAGGTGGCGAGATCAGAAGGCAGCACCTTTAAACATAATTCCATCTTGCATTTAATAATCATAAAAATAATCGTTTGCCTTTATTTTTGTATGTTACACTTTTTAATTGTCCTCTTCTCATCACAGTGGCTGTTGAGTCTCTACACTGTCCTCCCATTGAGGGCCAGCCTAACGTTTAAGTTTGTGCTTGCTGGGAAAGTCTGTTAAAGAGGCCATAGCCTAGATTGCCAATGAATGCTGTGTTTGGGTGTGTATCTCTGTCATGACCTCGTCTACGAAGCCCTAAAAGTCCATGACTATCAGTTTAACCACTGCTGAGAGCGCAGGGTTTGATTGTTTACCTGAGCTCTATGAAGCAGCAAGGCAAGCAGCACTGGCGAATCTCAACACTCCTGTAAACAGCAGCGCCTCCGAGTCCGGGCACTAGAGTCCGGGCACTAGAGTCCGGGCACTAAAGTCCGGGCACTAGAGTCCGGGCACTAGAGTCCGGGCACTAAAGTCCGGGCACTAGAGTCCCGGCACTAGAGTCCGGGCACATCCAGCGACGTACTTTCAACCGTAGAAGAAGAAAAACAACTCTGGTTGTAGCTTCTGAGCGTATCGTTGAGAACATGTGGAAAAAAGGTTCAGTGAGTGTTTGTGATAAACAATAGCAGACGCTCCACAAGCTCAGTGGATATCTTTCATATTTGATGGGAATATTCCTGCTACATTTCCCAAATACCTCCATGTATGCGGCAACCACTTCACAGAGGATTGTTCCACAAACTTGGGGCAATATAAATCAGGACACAGCACCAAACTTCACCTAAATCAATACGTATATTACAATATTTACAAACCGTAAAACTGTCTTTGTGTGCTTGTTCTGTCGTTTAGCATTAGCGATAGTCGGCTACAGGCTAAGCTACACGCTCATTTGCATGTATGTGTGTTTATCATCTCGGTAACCACAACGTTATCCAAGCTCCAGGTGTCCTGCAGCAGTCTTTCACTGTCACAGTGTCTTCTGACTCAGACTCAGACTCCGGATCAAATGTGTAAGGGATTACGGCGAGGGGTCGTGACGACGCCATTAATGTGTCAATGTCTTGATCATTGCTAGCAGTGCATCCGCCTTTCCAGAGGGGGAACTGCGGGTCTGAGAGCTGAGGTGCCGATGACGTCACTTCCAGGTAACTGGCCAATCACAAGACAGTCCGTGTTCTGAGGGTGTGTTTTTGGTCTGAAACAGCACAGCTGACGAGATCATCAGTGATGAGACATTTACATCGACTCGTTGCAGTGACAAGGAGGTTTTTGACTTCATGTTTGTTAGTACACCTCCATATCTCACAAAGAAGTGAGACAGGACCACGCTATGACCTCTTTAATTCTCCATATCTCACATAGAAGTGAGACAGGACCACACTGTGACCTCTTTAATTCTCCATATCTCACATAGAAGTGAGACAGGACCACCCTGTGACCTCTTTAATTCTCCATATCTCACATAGAAGTGAGACAGGACCACCCTGTGACCTCTTTAATTCTCCATATCTCACATAGAAGTGAGACAGGACCACCCTGTGACCTCTTTAATTCTCCATATCTCACATAGAAGTGAGACAGGACCACCCTGTGACCTCTTTAATTCTCCATATCTCACATAGAAGTGAGACAGGACCACCCTGTGACCTCTTTAATTCTCCATATCTCACATAGAAGTGAGACAGGACCACCCTGTGACCTCTTTAATTCTCCATATCTCACATAGAAGTGAGACAGGACCACCCTGTGACCTCTTTAATTCTCCATATCTCACATAGAAGTGAGACAGGACCACCCTGTGACCTCTTTAATTCTCCATATCTCACATAGAAGTGAGACAGGACCACCCTGTGACCTCTTTAATTCTCCATATCTCACATAGAAGTGAGACAGGACCACCCTGTGACCTCTTTAATTCTCCATATCTCACATAGAAGTGAGACAGGACCACCCTGTGACCTCTTTAATTCTCCATATCTCACATAGAAGTGAGACAGGACCACCCTGTGACCTCTTTAATTCTCCATATCTCACATAGAAGTGAGACAGGACCACACTGTGACCTCTTTAATTCTCCATATCTCACATAGAAGTGAGACAGGACCACACTGTGACCTCTTTAATTCTCCATATCTCACATAGAAGTGAGACAGGACCACGCTATGACCTCTTTAATTCTCCGTATCTCACATAGAAGTGAGACAGGAACACGCTATGACCTCTTTAATTCTCCATATCTCACATAGAAGTGAGACAGGACCACACTATGACCTCTTTAATTCTCCATATCTCACATAGAAGTGAGACAGGACCACACTATGACCTCTTTAATTCTCCATATCTCACACAGAAGTGAGACAGGACCACACTATGACCTCTTTAATTCTCCATATCTCACACAGAAGTGAGACAGGACCACACTATGACCTCTTTAATTCTCCGTATCTCACACAGAAGTGAGACAGGACCACACTATGACCTCTTTAATTCTCCGTATCTCACACAGAAGTGAGACAGGACCACCCTATGACCTCTTTAATTCTCCGTATCTCACACAGAAGTGAGACAGGACCACACTATGACCTCTTTAATTCTCCGTATCTCACACAGAAGTGAGACAGGACCACACTATGACCTCTTTAATTCTCCGTATCTCACACAGAAGTGAGACAGGACCACACTATGACCTCTTTAATTCTCCATATCTCACACAGAAGTGAGACAGGACCACACTATGACCTCTTTAATTCTCCGTATCTCACACAGAAGTGAGACAGGACCACCCTATGACCTCTTTAATTCTCCATATCTCACACAGAAGTGAGACAGGACCACACTGTGACCTCTTTAATTCTCCATATCTCACATAGAAGTGAGACAGGACCACCCTGTGACCTCTTTAATTCTCCATATCTCACATAGAAGTGAGACAGGACCACGCTGTGACCTCTTTAATTCTCCGTATCTCACATAGAAGTGAGACAGGACCACGCTATGACCTCTTTAATTCTCCGTATCTCACATAGAAGTGAGACAGGACCACGCTATGACCTCTTTAATTCTCCATATCTCACATAGAAGTGAGACAGGACCACCCTATGACCTCTTTAATTCTCCATATCTCACATAGAAGTGAGACAGGACCACACTATGACCTCTTTAATTCTCCATATCTCACATAGAAGTGAGACAGGACCACACTATGACCTCTTTAATTCTCCATATCTCACATAGAAGTGAGACAGGACCACACTATGACCTCTTTAATTCTCCATATCTCACATAGAAGTGAGACAGGACCACACTATGACCTCTTTAATTCTCCATATCTCACATAGAAGTGAGACAGGACCACACTATGACCTCTTTAATTCTCCATATCTCACACAGAAGTGAGACAGGACCACACTATGACCTCTTTAATTCTCCATATCTCACACAGAAGTGAGACAGGACCACACTATGACCTCTTTAATTCTCCATATCTCACACAGAAGTGAGACAGGACCACACTATGACCTCTTTAATTCTCCATATCTCACACAGAAGTGAGACAGGACCACACTATGACCTCTTTAATTCTCCATATCTCACACAGAAGTGAGACAGGACCACACTATGACCTCTTTAATTCTCCGTATCTCACACAGAAGTGAGACAGGACCACACTATGACCTCTTTAATTCTCCGTATCTCACACAGAAGTGAGACAGGACCACACTATGACCTCTTTAATTCTCCGTATCTCACACAGAAGTGAGACAGGACCACACTATGACCTCTTTAATTCTCCGTATCTCACACAGAAGTGAGACAGGACCACACTATGACCTCTTTAATTCTCCGTATCTCACACAGAAGTGAGACAGGACCACCCTGTGACCTCTTTAATTCTCCATATCTCACACAGAAGTGAGACAGGACCACGCTGTGACCTCTTTAATTCTCCATATCTCACACAGAAGTGAGACAGGACCAGGCTGTGACCTCTTTAATTCTCCATATCTCACACAGAAGTGAGACAGGACCACGCTATGACCTCTTTAATTCTCCGTATCTCACACAGAAGTGAGACAGGACCACGCTATGACCTCTTTAATTCTCCGTATCTCACACAGAAGTGAGACAGGACCACGTTATGACCTCTTTAATTCTCCGTATCTCACATAGAAGTGAGACAGGACCACCCTGTGACCTCTTTAATTCTCCGTATCTCACACAGAAGTGAGACAGGACCACGCTATGACCTCTTTAATTCTCCGTATCTCACACAGAAGTGAGACAGGACCACGCTATGACCTCTTTAATTCTCCGTATCTCACACAGAAGTGAGACAGGACCACGCTATGACCTCTTTAATTCTCCGTATCTCACACAGAAGTGAGACAGGACCACGCTATGACCTCTTTAATTCTCCATATCTCACACAGAAGTGAGACAGGACCACCCTGTGACCTCTTTAATTCTCCATATCTCACATAGAAGTGAGACAGGACCACCCTATGACCTCTTTAATTCTCCATATCTCACATAGAAGTGAGACAGGACCACGCTGTGACCTCTTTAATTCTCCATATCTCACATAGAAGTGAGACAGGACCACCCTATGACCTCTTTAATTCTCCGTATCTCACATAGAAGTGAGACAGGACCATGTTGCACAGACTACACACTGAGATTCTCTCACTGAGTGACTGATGACTGATTCAGTGTGTGTCTGCAGTGAGTGAACAAATCACTTTGGCCCCGCCCACCGCAGCTGAACTGAGACGAACACAGTAAGTGATTGAGTTCAGATTGTTTTTTTGAACCACACTATATAAATAATAATTGTTTAGCTGAGCACACATGTTCAATATCGTACAATCATGAATTTGATAAAAAAAAATGATGATTGTGAAGTACATCCAGGGTTACTTTTACAAGTACAATGTATTCCTGAAACTTGCCAAGGGTACTTACATGAAGCCGTGTTGCTTTATTGTGTTGCACAGTGTGCGTCTTCCACATCGCCTGCTCACTAGTGATGTAAAATGTGTAACTGCGAGGGAATGTCGCCACAAACTAAACAACAGTGTAACTGGAACATATTACATTTAAACAAGCTAAAATCACGGGATCATCACACAACTTCATTTCAATGATCCATTTATCAATTATCATTACAGCCTACAGATTATAATTATTGGACACCCCATGGTTTATATGGAAACACATCAGTAAAGAATACAAATAAATAAGCATTTAAATGTGAGGAAGTCTAACAATAGCCTCAAGATAATGGTGTGTATTATTGCATAGTTATGCATAGTTTATTTATTTAAAGTGCTGCCTCATGAGAACAAACACGTTCCCTGTGGATTCTTCCTCATTAAAATAAAGGACAAATCAATGATTTCTAAACCTTCTATTTACTCAGAAAAAGAATGTGCTGAGCTGTCATGGTTTTCTCTGCTGCTCACGACAGCCTGACACTAAATGCTCCTGTAACAGAAGCTGATCCAGATTGATTATTAAGCCTCAAGGCCAATTTACAATTGTATATATCATAGTAGTTTATATTAATACCTATAAATTAGAAGAAAATACACATACAAAAATTATATGGGACATGAATCAAGAAAATTAAAAAAGTAAAATGTAAAAATAAATTGCATTTTAATTTGTGGTGGTTTAGACCGGTACCCCTGTGTGCAGAGACATCATGGTCACCGGTTCAACTCCACCCCTGGCAGGTTGTAACTCAATTCCCCTGTAAGTCACTTTACATACAAGCGTCTGCTAAACGACATGTAATGTAATGTAATGACATGTAATGTAATGTAATGACCGGTAATGACATGACATGTAATGTAATGTAATGACATGTAATGACATGTAATGTAATGTAATGTAATGACATGTAATGTAATGTAATGACATGTAATGACATGTAATGTAATGTAATGACATGTAATGTAATGTAATGACATGTAATGACATGTAATGTAATGTAATGACATGTAATGTAATGTAATGTAATGACATGTAATGACATGTAATGACATGTAATGACATGTAATGTAATGTAATGACATGTAATGTAATGTAATGACATGTAATGACATGTAATGTAATGTAATGACATGTAATGTGTGACTTCTCCATCCGTCATCAACAACTTCATCCTCCACATGAGGGTCACAGGGCTGCAGGCAGAGTCACATCCTGGACACCAGTCCATCACAGAGCAAACAGCCATTCACTCACACCTATGGGCAATTTAGAGTGTGTATTTAACCTCTGCATGTTTTTGGAGATGTGGGAGAAAACTGGAGAACACAGAGAAATCCCACACACACACACACACACACACACAGGGATTACATGCAAACTCCACACAGAAACACACAATCAGGTGAATCTATACAGCAGCAGGTGTGTGAGATGGATGGATTACTAACATGCCACAGTTACATTATCCTTCACCTCATGTTGCAATAATAAGATTTGAAATGTTTACATAATATTGATAATAAATGGGAACGTTACATGAAGAGTAAAGTCAGATTGACATACGAGCGAGTCATGAACAGGATCTCGCCACCATTCAGCTGAGTGGCTGATCCAGTTTGGACAGTCACTACGTTATTTTTATTATTGTTATGAAAGTACTTATTATTTATAGTTCTCAGTTGAATGTCTAATTTACTTGCTTTTACTTTTGTTGTTTATTTGTTCTCATTTATTGTATATAGTCCTCCAAAGTTGCACTGAAAATAAAGTGGTTTGAATTACAGCTTTCTTCATTTGATTTGAGTCCTTGACTTCACACAGTGCAGATATTGATACAATGACAATGCTACTTCAATATATATGTAAATTAATTGTAATGTATAACTAAATAAATAAATGATAATGCATGACGATGCTGCAAACCTGTGCATGACGACATTTTCTCTATCATGACCTCCTTAAATCCTAAGTGACTCCGCCCACTGATGTAGACTCTCTCCTTACAGTGAGAAGGCAGGCACACCCTCGCAATGCAGAAGACAGGAAACATTTGAGTGCCCAATATGTCAATTTATTCAGCATGCATTGACAACCATAAGAATACGATTCAAAAGTTACGACTTAAAAAAAAAGTCCCAAGGAGGGACAGAATCCACAGTTATGAATTTATGAATCTGCAGCTGTCACATAACTCTCTACAATACGTCACAGGGCCCCAGTAATTGTGTTTTGAGCAGTAGATTCATTGATTTCACACACTGCACATGTGTTCAGAGCTAGCACTGAGCTAGCACCGAGCTAGCGCCGAGATGAACGAGCAACTGTCCATCTCTCTCTCTCTCTCAGCTGCGAACAGAGCGTCATGTCTGATCTCTAATCAATAGTCAGGTGTTTTCTGGTTTGATTCGTGTAGTGCTTTTTATTAAAATAGGTAAAAATGTATCAGCAGCCGCCACTGTCTGTATCTATAAGCAGTATCAGTATTGATACAATCTTAATGATGCTCATACCTATAACCTACAAACTTTAAACCTGTCGGCAGCCACTGAAACTGACGGGTGAGTCTGGGTTAGGACAAATATTTGGATACTGTATCTGAGTAAATGTGCAGTTCAATTTTATTTGATATCAATGTTAATTTTGACAGACATTAACACTGCATGCATCTGGTAAAGATTAAAACAAACAGTAACAATGGATATGTTAATCCTTAACTCAATCTTGTCATGTACGCCATGACTGATAAATGACACTTAACATGTAAAGAACATCGGTTTAATTTCATTGGCCTGTTCATTTCTGTATACTAGAACATGATGGCAGCACTTGGTGGTTATTCTGTGTTTTTCAGAGCATCATGGGCAGTATTCCACTGACACTCTGTGGCCACATGAGGTACTGCAGAGAAACACAGACACTAACTCACAGGCCCAATTCCAAACTGTTCTCTTTCCACCAGCCCTATGCACTCCCCCTCTCGCCAGTGTGTCCATGTGGAGCGTCACCATATTGAGGACTGTTCAAAACCAATTAGAGCGGAGTGTGTGTGGACTGTCCAGTCTCATGTGTCTCACTGCAGGCTTACAATGATCCTAGCAAAAAGTGGCAGAACACCCTGAATGTTCTTTGCACCTCCAACATCGTTTCAGAGAATTTGGCAGTATATCCTTTTCCTTTTTTTAACCTGTCCTGCCCAGTACCTAGGACATGTAATACGATTGACTGCATGTCTTATGGTGTCGGACAGATTTGCTTGCAGATTATGTGGTGTAGGCAACTGGACCGGACAGGGGGACGGGGAGTGGACAGACAGTGAGTGGGAGGGAGAGAGAGAGAGGAAGAGAGAGGTGGACAACAATATCAATGACAGTGTCCTTTACACTGTCATTGATATTGTTGTGCATTTAGTAACATTAAACAATTACTGCCTGCCACCGAGGAGGCACAGCCACCCACCAGAGACCGACCGCACTACCCCATCCCAGGGAGGGACAGGCAGAGGCCCACACAGGGCCCCAAGCCAGGGGGGCCCCAAGAGACAGAAGATAGGAAGACCCTAGAGCCAGTCCAGCCAGATTTCCCAAGCAAAGGCGGGGCCAGAGGTACAAGGACTCACCACGTCTGACCCAGCGGTGCCCCGGCAAGGGGCCCCACCAGACATCCAACAGTGCTGGAGCCCATCGTTGGGCAAGCAGTCTGCCACCCACTACCGCACCTTCAGGGAGAAGCATCAATGATGGGCCGCAGCCATGCCACCCGGACACTCCCCAGACCAGAAGGGGGCCAGATCCCTCGCATCCAGCAATGCCCCCAGACCACCACAGCCGTCCCAATCTAGACCACCAGCCCAAACACGGCCGAGGAGTGAGCAGGAGTCACGCACCCGGAAGAGTACTCACGCACACCCCCCTGCCCCAGCCCACCAGGGAATGATTTGGTGGTGTGTTTGCATGTGTGTGTGATGTTTGATATGGGGTATGTTGGTATCTAGTGTGCAGTTAAAATGGAGGGGGAGGGAGATGGGGCGCGGATGACGTGTCCCCCACCCACCAGACCCTAATGTTTAACATGCGATACAATTAGTGGCAGATTGTCAGGGGATACGGAGAGCAACCCCACCATGTGATGGTCCAACCCCTGATCCCCCACCATTTTTATGAAAGCAGACATTCTCTCCATTGAGATGTGATCTAGTATTAGATTTCTGTATTGGCTTAAAAAGTTTTTCTTGTTTATCCAATTCAGGAGGATAGCAGGAGGATTTCTTAGCAATGCTTAGGCTAGTGATTAGTATGTGTGATTTTTTTCATGTCTATATGTTTTGATTTAAATCACCCAACATGCATAGTGCGGGGGAAGGTGGTATGGTGCATCCAAGACAAGCTGAGAGGTCCTCACATACCCCTTGGACATACAGAAGCTAATTTGCAAGAAAATAATTGTGGAAGTTTGGAAGTTCCAGACCACCACAGGCTTTTGCTTTTTGGAGGGTTTTTAAACTGATGCGTGCTGGTTTGTTAAAGGAATTTAGTGGTGGCGGAGTGTAATGATTTAAACCAGATTGGTGAAGATTGATTGGGGATCATTGAAAAAAGGTAATTGATTTTTGTAAAATCGTCTTTTTTATAGTAGCAATCGTAAGATAAGTTCACCTGTTAGAGATGCGCGGTTGGTGGTTACACCCGCGGGGCGGGCAGATTGCATGAAAACATTATATATTTGGAAGAATTGGAGGCGGTTGAAATAGATACATAAATAATACGTAGGTTAACATACTGACTAGATCTGAAATGAGTTGACCTAGACGATCTGCGCAGCTGCTGGGTTCCATATGTTAAGCAGACGGGTGCGGGTCTTAATTGTTGAAAAAAAAAACAGTGGTTTAGTTGTTGGTCACTGCTTTGATGGTCAATGTTGGACATTACAGCCATGTTTTTGAGGCTAAAGTTAAGTAGTACAGTTTAGAATATGTTCCACCCTCCGCATTGCTGCTGCTGTAAAAAAAACAAAAAAAAGAGGCAGACCATTCAACAAAAATTTGAAACGTGGGTCTCGACAATCGACTCTCAAAATGCTGTGTCCTTCCCGTCCCTACAGATATCTGTTGTTTCCTGATTTCAGAGGACAGGATGGTGATGATTTGAAGTCATTGGTAGGATAATCGAATTTGTCCAATTCATTGAGTGATCCGATATGGCTGAAAATGTTTTAAGAAAGAGAGCTTTGTGAGTTTTGAAGGAAAAGTAATACATCATCTGCATAGAGGCTTATTTTGTGATGCATTTTGTTGTTTGAATACCTTTGATATTCTATGTCGGACAACATAATCTTCTCTGGTCCTTTGCCCAATGTGACCAGTGATGACATGTATAGCCGCATGTCGTCATTCAATCGCTGGCTGTCGAGGTGGTGTCCAGAAAACAACATTGGGTTTTTAGATAACTGGCAAACCTTCTGGGGGAAACCTGGTCTCAGGAGGAGAGACGGCGTCCATCCCACTTTGGATGGAGCAGCTCTCTTATCTAGCAGCTTAGGACCTTTTATTAGAAACCCATGACAATCCAGAGTTGAGACCAGGACACAGAGTTGCAGTCTTTCATGCTTCTCTGTGCTTCTTTACGAGCAGTCACCAATTAAAAACCCCATAGAGACTGTGTCTGTCCCTCGACCTACTAAAGTAAAAACTAAAGTAAATAAAGTAAATAAATCAATAACAAACAGAAGAGGAGTTAGACATTCTAACTTAATAAAGATTAATACCAACAATAAAATAGAGTCAAATAATACCACTTTTAAATGTGGACTATTAAATATTAGGTCTCTCTCCTCAAAATCTGTTTTAATAAATGATCTAATTTCTGACAATTGTATTGATTTATTCTGTGTAACTGAAACTTGGTTACATGTAGAAGATTACGTTAGTCTAAATGAGTCAACTCCACCCACTCATGAGGTGTAGCAGCCATTTTTAATACTAGATTATTAATAAATCCCAAGCCCAAACCAGGATATTCATGGTTTGAAAGCCTTATTCTTAATCTATCTCATCCTAGTTGGAAATCACAGAAACCAATGATGATAGTCACAGTTTCTCGTCCACCTGCACCTTATTCAGAGTTCCTATCAGAGTTCTCTGAGTTCTTATCTGAGTTAGTGCTTAAGACAGATCAAATCATAATTGTAGGGGATTTCAACATCCATGTAGATGTTGACCGTGATAGTCTTAGCTGCGCATTTAACTCGCTGTTGGAATCAATAGGTTTTATTCAACACGTTAATAAACCAACTCATTGCCTTAATCACACCCTCGACCTTGTTTTAACTTATGGTATTGATATTGATAACTTAAACATAGTTCCTCAAAACCCTCTCCTTACTGATCATTATTTACTCACATTTAATTGTACAATAATGAACTACAATAACATAAATAAGAAATACTGTCTGATAATAATATGAATACATTCAAAGAGACAGTGCAACCTTTATTTAACTCGGTGCCATATCTCAGTACATCTGAAGGTACCTTTTGTGATTTTACTCCCGCCCTCATAGATAACCTTGTTGATAGTACAGCAGCCTCACTGCGTACTACATTAGATTGTGTTGCCCCTCTGAAAAAGAAGGTGGTGAATCAGATGAGACGAGCACCATGGTTTAACTCCAATACTCGTGCTCTTAAACAGGGGTTACGTAGATTAGAAAGAAAATGGCGTTCCAATAACCTAGAGGAATTTTATATAGCCTGGAAAGATGGTTTTGTAGCTTACAAAAAAGCCCTACACAAAGCTAGAGCTGCCTATTATTCTTCTCTAATTGAAGAAAATAAGAATAATCATATATTTCTTTTCAGCACTGTAGCCAGGCTGACACAGAGCCACAGCTCCACTGAACCATCTATTCCTTTAACACTGAGCAGTGATGACTTTATCAACTTTTTTGTGAATAAAATAACATCAATTAGAGAAAAAATGGATCATCTCCTCCCTCATATTGGGACTGACTCATCTTTTAGCACAAGAGCTTTAGAAGCACCAGGTGCACAGTTAGACAGTTTCTCCCCTATAGATCTCCCTGAGTTAACATCATTAGTTTCATCATCTAAGTCATCAACCTGTCAGTTAGATCCTATCCCCACAAAACTGTTTAAAGATGTCTTTCCTTTAATTAACAGCTCTATATTAACTCAAATTAATCTATCCTTATTAACTGGATATGTGCCCCAAACGTTTAAAATAGCAGTAATTAAACCCCTTCTCAAAAAAGCGACCCTTGACCCTGATATTTTAGCTAATTACCGACCTATATCTAATCTTCCCTTTGTTTCTAAAATCTTAGAAAAGGCAGTTGCTAATCAATGATGTGAATATTTGCGCATTAATGGCCTGTTTGAAGATTTTCAGTCAGGTTTTAGATTAAACCATAGCACAGAAACAGCACTAGTTAAAGTTAGTAATGATCTTCTCTTTGGCTTCAGATAATGGTCTAGTTTCTTTACTTGTCCTGTTAGATCTTAGTGCTGCATTTGACACCATTAATCATAATATTCTACTGCAGAGATTGGAGCAGACTCTTGGTATCACAGGTGCTGCCCTCTGCTGGTTTAAATCATACTTATCTGATAGATTCCAGTTTGTTCATGTTAATGATAAAGCCTCACTACAAACAAAAGTTAATTGTGGAGTTCCACAAGGCTCAGTGCTTGGGCCTATACTTTTTACCTTATATATGCTTCCTCTAGGGAACATTATTAGGAAGCACAACATACACTTTCATTGTTATGCAGATGACACACAGCTTTATTTATCAATGAGGCCGGATGAAATAAATCAGGTTGTTCAACTCCAGGAATGTCTCAGAGACATTAAGTCCTGGATGACCTGTAACTTTCTGATGCCTTTTCAGTCTTCAGTCTTCAGCACCAGCAAACCATTGACATGGTGAGTGACCACTTCTTCCTTTTTAGTTGAGAGATTAGGACGTCCCTAACTTTAACATCTTTTTATACCCTCCCCATTACCAGGGGTGTCCTGCAGCTGTGAGGAACACTTTGTAGTGAAGTGGTAATGAGTACATTTACCAATCAAAAACAACATTAGCTGTTTAAGTCTGGAACAGCAGTCCATTACATGTCAATTCAAATTGTTGGAAATGTTATAAAATGCACAAATTTGCTCTTGTCAGGATTTATACTTTAATTGGGTGACACACTTTGTCATGTTTAAAAAGTGGGAGTTTTTCATTTTAGTTTTATTTTAATGTGGAAGCTCTACATTTTTGTGGTAAAGCAATATCATGCAATCATTTAGCAGAGGACATGGTTGTAGGGTATCTGATTACTTTGCACAGATGTGGTGCAAAAAAAACAAAACAAAAAAACAGTATCAATGTGTTTTTAATTCACATTTGATTTCACATTTCGTGAATTCATTAGAATTGAGGTGGTAAGTTAGTTTAAATACTACACTAAATAAATACACCACAGCATAAGTTTTATTAACACAAAAAGATGCCTAAAACTGGAAAAACCAGCTTGAACTGTTAGAATGTAAATGAGGTGGCTGCTCCTTTGTATCTGCATCCATGATTCTCTCACATTTGTCCTACTGTACTAGAGCGTGCAGGGGCCAGGCCCCTGATTCAGTAACAAGGCCTCTGTCCTCACTCTACAAACAAGCATTGAAAATGTTAGATCAGAAACCACAACAAACGGCACTATTGCATTTAAATGTCTCCTTTTTGAAATGAGTTTTGAAGTGCTTAAATGGAACAGCTTACTGACAGCAGTAGGACAATGACAAGGGTGTAACTAAACAGAACTGTGCAGAACAACATTCGGACAATCATCGCTCTCAGCGAAAGAAACACACCTATGGAATTTGCTACCACATGTAATGAAACGCCACAGAACTGAAGATGTTTAGTTCAACTTTAGCTAAAGCAGCAACAGAGATGTCAACATTAATGTACATACCTACAACCTTAACTCATAATTTACCTCTGTTTTATAGGATTCATGTTCATTGTTTCCTTGTATTTATTGTTTTGTTCACACAACATCCTGGCCAAGGACAAAGACATGTCATAGCTACATGTCATATCATCACTGTTAAATAAACAATAAATACACATTGTAGAACCTGATAATCTAATAAAAATGTGTTTTTGTCAAAATGTCATACGAAAAAGAAAAGAAAAAAAAAATTTAGAATGATGAAATTATGTATTGTACGATGAATATATGTATTCTGTGGGTAATGGGGGCGGGACTAGATAAGCTTTTGCTTCTCCCGCTTTCCCTTTCGGTTATGTGTATTGTGTGGACTACACTAAGATGATGGGTGATGATGATTGATCTAACTGACATGACTGAAATAAATAAACATACATACATTAAAAATGGAATAAAACCTGATAATGTATTAAAGTGCATTTTCCAATAATGTAATACACTTTTTACCAGTAATGTAATAAAGTATTACATTAACGGGAGGTTATGACATTATCAGGTTAGCCTTCATTTCGCAGGTCCTGATAATGTAATAATTCCCCAATATTGTAATAATTTAACAGCAGACCACCCGTTACTTGGGTTCAAGTGGTGTCTCGAGTCTCGAGTCATAATGTAATAACCTCCCGTTAATGTAATACTTTATTACATTATTGGTAATCTCAGTGTTAACTAACTCAGAGTTTTCACTAAACCTGCTTTCTGAAACGGGCCCCAGCTGAGAGTGGCTGAGGTTAAGGTTAGGGGTGTGTGTGTGTGTGTGTGTGTGTGTGTGTTATTCATTCAAACACACACCATCAGTAAACATCATCACTTCATCACCAGCCACCAACACAAGAGGGCAGCAGCTCCCTACCTCAGAACGCCAAAACCTCCTCCTCACACTAAGCTTCATTCTGTGCTGATCCACGTCTGAAATTGTGTGTCAATAAAAGAACCTTTTCACACCTCACACACATAAACACACTGACAACACCTGACACACATAAACACACTGACAACACCTGACACACATAAACACACTGACAACACCTGACACACACAAACACACTGACAACACACTGACAACCACAAACACACTGACAACACCTGACACACATAAACACACTGACAACACCTGACACACATAAACACACTGACAACACCTGACACACATAAACACACATAAACACACTGACAACACCTGACACACATAAACACACTGACAACACCTGACACACAAAAAAACACACTGACAACACCTGACACACATAAACAGACTGACAACACCTGACACATATAAACACACTGACAACACCTGACACACATAAACACATTGACAACACCTGACACACATAAACACACATAAACACACTGACAACCACAAACACACTGACAACATCTGACACACATAAACACACTAACACCTGACACACATAAACACACTGACAACACAAACACACTGACAACACCTGACACACACAAACACACTGACAACACACTGACAACACCTGACACACACAAACACACTGACAACACCTGACACACACAAACACACATAAACACCTGACACACATAAACACACTGACAACACCTGACACACACAAACACACTGACAACACCTGACACACACAAACACACTGACAACACCTGACACACACAACACACTGACAACACCTGACACACACAAACACACTGATAACACTTCTTTACTTGTCCTGTTAGATCTTAGTGCTGCATTTGACACCATTGATCATAATATTCTACTGCAGAGATTGGAGCAGACTCTTGGTATCACAGGTGCTGCCCTCTGCTGGTTTAAATCATACTTATCTGATAGATTCCAGTTTGTTCATGTTAATGATAAAGCCTCACTACAGACAACAGTTAATTGTGGAGTTCCACAAGGCTCAGTGCTTGGGCCTATACTTATATGCTTCCTCTAGGGAACATTATTAGGAAGCACAACATACACTTTCATTGTTATGCAGATGACACACAGCTATATTTATCAATGAGGCCGGATGAAATAAATCAGGTTGTTCAACTCCAGGAATGTCTCAGAGACATTAAGAGACATGAGACATGACTTTTTATATGTCATTAACCTTGTCTCTTTCTCTCCCTAGTTTGTGTCCTTCCTTCCTTCCTTCCCTCTCTCTCTCTCTCTGTATTCTCATCTTGCAGGTTGCAGGATCCAGATCCAGTTTTCGAGGCTATCCATATCATACATATCATCACCATTATTATTGTGCTATAATTAAAAGTCGATATCATTAACTGTATAAACTTGTAACTTGATACAGTTGTTGTGTATCTGCTCCTGGTCTCTCTCACAAACAGCATTCATTAATTTTTTTTAAATTAAATTATTTACATCAATTGCCATTATATTATATCTATCTATCTATATCTATCTATATCTATCTATACCTATATATAATATTGTGCATCCCTAGTTCAGGGAACCTGTGGAGGGCAGCATTACAACTCTTGATATGCAGCCTGCCAGATGTTAATGTGAGAAGAGGAAGCAGAAAAAGAAGGATTAGAAGAGGATGAGACTGAGGAGATTAGAAGACGACAAGAACTGTGGCCCTTTCTCAAGTATGCAAGGATGTACTTGTGTACTTGGGAAGTACGACTGGAGTACATACTCGCCAAATACAGGAGTACACAAGTATGATCTCTTCAATTGGAACAGCAGCTACTTCCTTGTTCTACTGTTATTTTCATGTTTAATATTGAACTTAATTTATTAATTTATTTTTATTAAAATATACAGTACCATGTGGAAAATTAAAATACATATATATGTATTTTAATATAATATGTACATATATGTATATATATGTACATATTATATGAATATATATAATATAATATAATTAAATAACTCCTAATTCTAGGACGGGTAAAATGCAGAGAAATAATTTCCCCAAGGGGATTAATAAAGTATAAGATTTAGATTTAGATATATACAGTATGTCTATATATGTGTATATATATTTATATATATATATATATACATATATGTGTGTATTATATTTAAATACAGATACAATGACCGTACGACTTTAGTATAAATCTAAAATTCAGAGTTAAAATAAAAAAACATTAATAATATACACACTTTCAAACTTTCAGGTCAAAACGTTTCCATTAAAAACAAAACAACACGTCAACAACAAATCTATGGATCACACCGAGCATCTAATGACAGCGACGTCTGAGCCAGCGGATCATTTCATCAGGACAGGCCGAGGTCACAGTGAGCGCCGAGTGTCCGCAGAGGCGGAGCTTATTACCTCTGACAACGTTGCTGCCAGACTATAAATACGTCATATCTTCATACACAAACCACATGTTTGAATTCTAAATGACTCATTTCTCACCTCAAATAATCTTAAAACTTTGTTCCAGGACACAGAAAAATATTTATTTCAGGTTTATATTTGTATTATCTGCTGCTATGTTCCACCAAAATGCATTCTGGGATACATGGCCATCCCAAGTACGCTCAAGTCACCACCTGATACATACTGGATAAAACGGGCGGAGCGAGAACACTTCCAGTATGATAACCATAGTCGCATATTTGAGAACTGGAACAGAACTTGGACTGAGGCTGATGACGTTTCACAAGTACGCACAACTATGGATATTGAGTAAGGGCCAGAGTCTCATACTTTGGTCTGCGAATAAGAACTTCAACCTGTGGAGGGCAGCAGTACAACTCTCAGTGTACAGCCTGCCAGAAATGATGAGAAGTAGAGGGAGAATAAGAAGAGGAAAGCCACTTCCTAAAGCATATTCTGCTTTATAGTCTGACTGACTCTAAGTTGGACCATAATTGAAGAAGACCTGAGATGTCTGAGCATGATGACGTCAATGGAAAATGTGGTCAGCAGACATTCGGTGGCATCAATTTAATCACCAGAGCAGGAATGAACAGTCGCGACTAACCAGAATGTTAATTTACAGACCGATGGAGTCAGGCTGCGTAGACAGGGAGAGACACAAGGGAGGGAGATGAGGGTGAAGAAGGAAAAATGGATGATATATACCACATATAATAAGATGAAGGAAACAAGGGTAAATGATCAATGGATTCATGTGAAGGAGAGGTAGAAAGAAAGGAGAGTTAATAATAAAATGAATGATGTCAGAAGTGCAGTTGGCAGCAGAGCAGCATCGCAGAGCCAGCAAAACACACTGACTGATGCTGCCACTAAGATACGGGAGGAGGAGCTCCTCTAACACATGACTTAATTGAACAATATCAAACAGATCACATCAAAGGCCAAAATATCATGTAGAATTACAGTACAGATGCATATGGAGAAGGAGTTTGTCATTGAGGTTTTTGGTCAATGGTTAAAAAAAAAGCGCACAACTTTTTGTGTTATATCCAAAACCTTTCTTTGCTTTGGTTGCGCTGTAAAAAAGTTTAAGGGTGATTTGGGGTGTAATCGTTAACCAGTGTATTCATTTAAATGCACTGAGTTAGTGATACTGCTATGCTATATACAGTAGCATAGTCTTGAGAAGACTTACTTCTCAAGACTAAATGATTTGCCTGAAGCATTTAAAGCATTTTTACCGTAGTTTAACAGCGTCAGAGTCACTGTGATGGTTAAATGTCTCATTGTGGGGAGAGTGGGGGCTGCCTCTACTGCCCCCTACTGTCTGTTAGCAGAAAACCAACCTCGCAAGATCAGGGCTCCCAAACTGTAGGGGGAGCTCTGTAGAGAAAAAGGCAAAAAAGTTCTGCTTTAAGTCATTACATTTCCATGTCCGTTGAATTGTATTTGGCTCTGATTTTTCCCATCAGTTAAATTATAATATTCATGTTGTTAACAAGGCATTAAAAAGTTAAAACGGTGGACTGTAATTTTTAACTTAAAAGTCTGACCATTGCTAAATACGTTCACACAATGACTCCACACCACTGTGTTTCTCAGAATAGTGGAGTTTAAATCTCATGTCACGCAGAAACACTCACGTACAGAACACATTCATCTGTTTCATGTCAGGACAGACAGACAGACAGACAGACAGACAGACAGACAGACAGAGGAAAGAGAAAGGCGATAAACGGGTTGGATTAGACGGATTAAAAGGTTTCAGAAGTGAATTATACTGTTCAAAAACACACACACACACACACACACACACTGCAGCTTTAATAAAAGACAATGTTATGCTAACATGAGCTAAGACATGTTTCTGTTTTTCCACATTTCCCCAACAACTGCCAAAGTCATGACGACGGTCAATCTGTGACTCAAGTGATGTGAAAAATATGTCTAATGTCTGTGTATGAACAATGACAGGTCGGTGATTGAATTGAAAAAGTAAAATGAAACATAAAATTAAACACATTCTGTAAATCTATTAGATTTGAAGGTCAGCAGTGGTGCAGATTTGTAAGTGAAAATAACAAACTTTTGTAGTGAAACTGAATCTGATACAGAAAGTATCTTCCCTGAATCGTGCCTACATATAAATATTCATCAAATGATCCCCTTCTTGCACATAATGGTGCATATCAAAAAACCTAGGTACTGTTACCAATATGTGTTTGACGGACTCATGACAGATTGTTATTGGTGAACCAATAAATTTGAAGAGCTCGAGCAATAATACTAATCCAACTGATCAATAAGAGGCGGGGCCAGGCCTTCAAATGTCATGTTTCTGTGGATACGGGTTTGTTTACGACCTGCCTGACCACGCTGACTGCCCTTTGACCTCGAGGACCCTTTTCATGGTGGACGTTCTGACAGGTCACAGAGCGTGAATCACATGTGTAAATAATCAGATGAATGACAGCTGAGTTCCATGTAGCAGTGAACAGAACAGAGGCGTTATTGATGGCATCAGTTACACCCAGAGCTGGATTAACGCAAAGGCAAATGAGGCACGTGCCTAGGGCCTGATTGGCAGGGGGGGCCCAGACAGAGGGACAGAAAAAAACATTTCTTTAAAAATATATACAAATGTCATCTACATAGGGCTGGCGATTAATCGATTTTAAATTGAAATCAGATTTATTTGTTTGGACGATGTTAAAAAAATGAAAAAAATCTGATTTGTCCTTGTTACTGCGCTCACTCGCTCAGCTCCTGTTCCCTCTGCTCCATTCCTCTCCCCCTCCCTCCACTAGTTCTCTGACAATATCAACATGGCAGCGAGAGTGTCGTCACAGGAAGAGACGTCCGACACAAGGATCGAGCCGAACACTGACCAACTGTAAATCAGTTAAAAACACTTAGGGACAGCACCACTGATCACTGTATGTGACTGTATCAGACTGAGTCTGTGCTCCGGTCATGGAGGACGTACTGAACAAATATCTTTAATTAACTGACACTGAAAACAACTGCTTTAAGTCACGAGACACTCGTTTGTGTGTGTGAAGAATGTCATTCATTTGCATAATTATAATAATAAATATAATAATTATTTTGTATTTAGTGGTTTTAAAAAAAACTCGAAAATCGGATCTGGTATAAAAAAATCTGGGATTTTATTTTTTGGGCATATCACCCATCCCTACATCTACATTTGATTTCAGTGTTAATATATTTATATTTATTCATTCACAAAAAAATAGTGACGTTGTTTATCTTAACGTTTCGTTACGTCACATTAACGCCAGTGAGTTCAGTTCAGACTTATTTTGGTATACAAAGAACCAACTCGTAACAAAAGACTACGCTATGTAAAATTAATTAGTAACTTTGGTAAGTTTCAGATTTCAATTCATAAATAACTTTGATGGAGGGGGGCCCAAAAAGTCTGCCTAGTATAGTCCATTTATTTAATCCGGCTCTGGTTACACCTGTAAGAATGTCCACTGTGAAAAAAGAAAACTCTATTTAACACCATTCAAATTTTTATTTACATCATCCAACAAAACAAACAAAACAAAGGAAACTTAAGAAATATCTTCCAAACAAACCTAGTTATTAATGTGTGTAATGCACCTGGACAGTGTGCACTAGGAAGACACACACACACACACTGTTTTTGGGCATGAGCTGGTGATGTAGGACTCACAGATTTTGGCAAGAAATACCAGGAGCTTTGGCATGAGGACACTGCAAATGTCTGTCACCTTCCTCTCCAGTGGAGATACAGAGGAAGAGAGAAATGTTGAGTGATGAGAGATCACAGAGATCACAGAGATCACAGAGATGACAGAGATGACAGAGATGACAGAGATCACAGAGATGACAGAGATCACAGAGATCACAGAGATGACAGAGATCACAGAGATCACACAGATGACAGAGATCACAGAGATGACAGAGATCACAGAGATCACAGAGATGACAGAGATCACAGAGATGACAGAGATCACAGAGATGACAGAGATCACAGAGATGGACAGAAGAAGAAGTCTTAATGTCACCAGGGTTAGGGTTAGGACACACACAGACATGTCCCTTACTTCAGAGGACACACGCACACACACACACTCACGTGTCTCTTACTTCAGAGGACACACACAGACATGTCCCTTACTTCAGAGGACACACGCACACACACACTCACGTGTCCCTTACTTCAGAGGACACACACACACACGCACACACACACGTGTCCCTTACTTCAGAGGACACACACACACACGCACACACGTGTCCCTTACTTCAGAGGACACACACACACACACGCACACACACACACACACACACGTGTCCCTTACTTCAGAGGACACACACACACACACACGTGTCCCTTACTTCAGAGGACACACACAGACGTGTCCCTTACTTCAGAGGACACACGCACACACACACTCACACATACACACACACACGTGTCCCTTACTTTAGAGGACACACACACACACACACGTGTCCCTTACTTTAGAGGACACACACACTCACACACACACACACACGTTCCTTAGTTTGGAAAGAGTGGAAAGAGTACTGAAAATCTGTACTTAAGTCCAAGTATTGTTACTTGACTGGAATGTTACTCAACTACAAGTACAAGTACTGGTGAAAAAATATAGTTAGGTAAAAATAAAAAGAAAACTACTCAAGAGTATAAATGACTATTTAAAGTGACGTTTAATGTATTCTCAACAACAATCAAATGACCAGAAACTCAAACTTCTACAGTCTACAACAGGAATTCATTGTAGAACTCATAAAAGGGGTTAAATCCTCTCTGGAAACCCTTCAGAACCTTTTGTAGAACCACACCGGAATGAGTTTTTTATAAGCCGATGTCACTGTACACATTTTACACAGCATTGTCACGACTACACCGCTGTCTCCTTTTCTCCCATGGTAAATAAATCATGTGTCCAGTTGTTTCCCCCACATGAACACTTTGTCCTCTGTCCAATAACAAAACGTCTTCATCTACTTTTCAGCACTGGTGTTTGTCGTTGGCAGTACTCTTAAACTTAAACTAACTAACTGGAGAGGATGCATGCCCACTGTACCGGAATGGTCACATGACACACTTTTCACATGCTCATGTGGATACAGATGTTTTTTTATATGAAAACAAAGTAGTGTGGATTTAACAATAGTCTCGAGGAGGAGCATAAATGGAATTACTGATGAATAACAACAAAATGAACTGTAGAAACAGACAGCGCTGGCAAATGTGTAAAGTGCTGACTCTCACATGCCAACATCCACAGAGAATCACAGAGAACGTCAGTATGTGTCGGCTCTTCTTGACTCGTGTTGTCAGTTTGTGTCGCTGAGGTAAATCTGATAAAAGTCACAAAATAAAACATTTGAACTTACTGATGGAGGCAGCAGTGCTACACAAACACAGCCCCGTGTGGCTGCCAGGGCCACACGGGGGAGTAGTGGTTAGCACTCTTGCCTTGCACCCGAGTTCGAGCCCCGGTTGGAACAAGGGCCTTTCTGCATGGAGTTTGCATGTTCTCCCCGTGTGTGCGTGGGTTCTCTCCGGGTTCTCCGGCTTCCTCCCACAGTCCAAAAACATGCAATGTGGGGATTAGGTAAATTGGACACTCCAAATTGACCATAGGAGTGAGTGTGAGAGTGAATGGTTGTTTGTCTCTATATGTGTGTGGCCCTGCGATGGACTGGTGAACTGTCCAGGGTGTGACCCGGCACAGCACCCCCCGCGACCCTCTGGCGGAGGATAAAGCGGTAGATGATGACTGACAAGTCATTTTCTCATCCATTCTAAAGTTTTGAGCATGCAGTCAGAGAATGAAACAGGTTGACGCTCAGTGATCACACTGCTTTCTTGTCTTTTCCCTTGTCCTTTCATTTGGAAACTGTGGTAATAGCAAGTAGCTCAGTGTAGCTAGTAATAAATAAATCATAGCTTAGTTGACAATTAGTAATGTACTTATCTGTTAACAATCAACTCTCCTGTAATTGACAATCAACAGACTGTAAGTGAGGAAACTACACTTGCATCTTAAAATGAAAAACTGATGAGAACAGTCAATAAGTATCAACTGAGCAGGAAGTCAACAGTGGACTATCAAAATAAAAGTGTTAGTTCACCATCTTATGGACTTAAGGCTTCTAGAGTAGCATATACATATGCATCATGTATGTTTTACAATCTTAAATCAATCCTGGATGTCTAATAAAAAAAAAATATTGAAAAATTGAGCTCCTAGATTATATGGCAAAGGGATATTTACATGTTTTAGATAATCTATTAAAACACACGCACACACAAATCACATATGTTGCTTTATTGTGCTTTCAGGCTCAGCAGGTCAGTCCTCTTCCCTCTCAATGCTGCCTTTGGCTATTTTTGCCTCATGTTTTCCAAACCACAGGTTTTCTCATCTTACTGTGTGACCTTCAGTAAAGGATACCTCGAAGGATACCAGAATGCTGTGGCGGGAAAGAGGTTAAACACGGCAGACATTTTAGCACTATCGATTCTATAATGAGTTGATTTTATGTATGAAATACTGTGTAATTAGGCTAGAGCTCTAATGAAGAAGCTGGAACACATGTAACCTGGGTGTGACGTAATTCCCAGTTCCAACCTGAGACTTCCAAGGCAACAGGAGAGCACCATCATGTACAAACAGGCTTCTTTTTGCAACCAATGAAGACGCCCCCTGGTGGCCATTAAAATCAGGTCAATTCGCTTGTATAGTGTGGGAACATATCTTTTATACACTAACACTTTAAATACACTGACTGAAAATGAACCTAGAAAAGCTGAAAGCTGCATGCACACAACCTTGGATGAACACTAACGGGGAGTCACTGAGACAATAACAATAACTCATGCCGACACAGTTCCACGCTCACAACAACACCATACAACTGATAGTCTGTGCACCAACAAGGGAGCGCTCCATCTAAACCACGGCTCATCCCCCTCTACTTCAACACATACACATATAGACTATAATGGATCTTACTTTGCCGTATCACATGCTCGAGAACCTAGAAAGAGGAACAAATCTCGACAGTTCACACAATGAACAAACACTTATGTATCAGTGGAGCTTTGAATACATTTTCACGTTGGATTCGCTTGTCAGACTCAAAGACTGCGTCTTTACAGCGTTTACAGACTTTGTGTGGTGCCAAAACCAAAAAAATAGGAAATGCCAATCTTACCTCATTTCATCAAATTTTAATTAGCTAATACAGAACGAATGCACCATGTTCTTATTGCATAGTGTCTTATTTGATTGATTTGATCATTTCTGTGTTGTGCCAGTAATGAACTCAGTGAACGGAAACGGTGCCAATGACGAAGGGAAAGCAGAGACAGGTAAAGTCACAGGAGAATAAAACATGCTCTCAATCACAATTACAGGGGCAATAATGAGAGAGGAGCTGCTGCTGCTGCTGCTGCTGCTGCTGCTGCTGCTGCTGCTGTTACTGCTGCTGCTGCTGCTGTTACTGCTGCTGCTGCTGCTGTTACTGCTGCTGCTGCTGCTGCTGTTACTGCTGCTGCTGCTGCTGTTACTGCTGCTGCTGCTGCTGCTGCTGTTACTGCTGCTGCTGCTGCTGCTGCTGTTACTGCTGCTGCTGCTGCTGTTACTGCTGCTGCTGCTGCTGTTACTGCTGCTGCTGCTGCTGCTGCTGCTGTAGAGCTCCAAATGTCACGTGACTCAGTTTGTTTACACCGCCATGGTGGCAGGAAAACTGAGCAGCCACGCTGCAAATACGCTGGAAGTGTATCTGCAGCTGTCTGTCTGTCTGTAAGTGTATCTGCAGCTGTCTGTCTGTCTGTAAGTGTATCTGCAGCTGTCTGTCTGTCTGTAAGTGTATCTGCAGCTGTCTGTCTGTCTGTCTGTAAGTGTATCTGCAGCTGTCTGTCTGTCTGTAAGTGTATCTGCAGCTGTCTGTCTGTCTGTCTGTAAGTGTATCTGCAGCTGTCTGTCTGTCTGTAAGTGTATCTGCAGCTGTCTGTCTGTCTGTAAGTGTATCTGCAGCTGTCTGTCTGTCTGTAAGTGTATCTGCAGCTGTCTGTCTGTCTGTAAGTGTATCTGCAGCTGTCTGTCTGTCTGTCTGTAAGTGTATCTGCAGCTGTCTGTCTGTCTGTAAGTGTATCTGCAGCTGTCTGTCTGTCTGTCTGTAAGTGTATCTGCAGCTGTCTGTCTGTCTGTAAGTGTATCTGCAGCTGTCTGTCTGTCTGTAAGTGTATCTGCAGCTGTCTGTCTGTCTGTAAGTGTATCTGCAGCTGTCTGTCTGTCTGTCTGTAAGTGTATCTGCAGCTGTCTGTCTGTCTGTAAGTGTATCTGCAGCTGTCTGTCTGTCTGTAAGTGTATCTGCAGCTGTCTGTCTGTCTGTCTGTAAGTGTATCTGCAGCTGTCTGTCTGTCTGTAAGTGTATCTGCAGCTGTAAGTGTATCTGCAGCTGTCTGTCTGTCTGTCTGTAAGTGTATCTGCAGCTGTCTGTCTGTAAGTGTATCTGCAGCTGTCTGTCTGTCTGTAAGTGTATCTGCAGCTGTCTCTCTGTCTGTCTGTAAGTGTATCTGCAGCTGTCTGTCTGTCTGTCTGTAAGTGTATCTGCAGCTGCCTGTCTGTCTGTAAGTGTATCTGCAGCTGTCTGTCTGTCTGTAAGTGTATCTGCAGCTGTCTGTCTGTCTGTAAGTGTATCTGCAGCTGCCTGTCTGTCTGTAAGTGTATCTGCAGCTGCCTGTCTGTCTGTAAGTGTATCTGCAGCTGTCTGTCTGTCTGTAAGTGTATCTGCAGCAGCCTGTCTGTCTGTAAGTGTATCTGCAGCTGTCTGTCTGTCCCTAAGTGTATCTGCAGCTGCCTGTCTGTCTGTAAGTGTATCTGCAGCTGCCTGTCTGTCTGTAAGTGTATCTGCAGCTGTCTGTCTGTCTGTAAGTGTATCTGCAGCTGTCTGTCTGTCTGTAAGTGTATCTGCAGCTGCCTGTCTGTCTGTAAGTGTATCTGCAGCTGTCTGTCTGTCTGTCTGTAAGTGTATCTGCAGCTGCCTGTCTGTCTGTAAGTGTATCTGCAGCTGCCTGTCTGTCTGTAAGTGTATCTGCAGCTGTCTGTCTGTCTGTCTGTAAGTGTATCTGCAGCTGCCTGTCTGTCTGTAAGTGTATCTGCAGCTGTCTGTCTGTCTGTAAGTGTATCTGCAGCTGCCTGTCTGTCTGTAAGTGTATCTGCAGCTGTCTGTCTGTCTGTCTGTAAGTGTATCTGCAGCTGCCTGTCTGTCTGTAAGTGTATCTGCAGCTGTCTGTCCGTCTGTCTGTAAGTGTATCTGCAGTTGTCTGTCTGTCTGTAAGTGTATCTGCAGCTGTCTGTCTGTCTGTAAGTGTATCTGCAGCTGTCTGCCTGTCTGTAAGTGTATCTGCAGCTGTAAGTCTCTGTAAGTGTATCTGCAGCTGCCTGTCTGTCTGTAAGTGTATCTGCAGCTGCCTGTCTGTCTGTAAGTGTATCTGCAGCTGTCTGTCTGTCTGTAAGTGTATCTGCAGCTGTCTGTCTGTCTGTAAGTGTATCTGCAGCTGCCTGTCTGTCTGTAAGTGTATCTGCAGCTGTCTGTCTGTCTGTCTGTCTGTAAGTGTATCTGCAGCTGTCTGTCTGTCTGTCTGTAAGTGTATCTGCAGCTGTCTGTCTGTCTGTCTGTAAGTGTATCTGCAGCTGCCTGTCTGTCTGTAAGTGTATCTGCAGCTGTCTGTCCGTCTGTCTGTAAGTGTATCTGCAGTTGTCTGTCTGTCTGTAAGTGTATCTGCAGCTGTCTGTCTGTCTGTAAGTGTATCTGCAGCTGTCTGCCTGTCTGTAAGTGTATCTGCAGCTGTAAGTCTCTGTAAGTGTATCTGCAGCTGCCTGTCTGTCTGTAAGTGTATCTGCAGCTGCCTGTCTGTCTGTAAGTGTATCTGCAGCTGTCTGTCTGTCTGTAAGTGTATCTGCAGCTGTCTGTCTGTCTGTAAGTGTATCTGCAGCTGCCTGTCTGTCTGTAAGTGTATCTGCAGCTGTCTGTCTGTCTGTCTGTAAGTGTATCTGCAGCTGTCTGTCTGTCTGTCTGTAAGTGTATCTGCAGCTGTCTGTCTGTCTGTAAGTGTATCTGCAGCTGCCTGTCTGTCTGTAAGTGTATCTGCAGCTGCCTGTCTGTCTGTAAGTGTATCTGCAGCTGCCTGTCTGTCTGTAAGTGTATCTGCAGGTCTCTGCATGACAAAACAACAACAAGGGCAGGTTCATAAACATGTGACGAGGAGCGGCCGTTTTTGTCTCTGAGTGTCACAAGAGTGACCTCAGGTCATGTTTGGATCATAACCATGTGGTGTTGTACGTGACGCCTACATTGCAGTCGAACTCCCTTTGGTTTTACTGATTACATCCTCTTCACTGGTCAAATCAGAGGCTGTACCTTTGATTGTAAGAACAACCTGGTGTGACTCACATCCAGAGCCGGATTAACGCAAAGGCAAACTAGGCACGTGCCTAGGGCCCGATTGGCAGGGGGGGCCCAGACAGAGGGACAATCAAAACCTAAAAATAACTTGGTCCGTGTTTCAAGACGATTTACACTCCTCGTCCTGATGACGCGGCGCTGTCAGGGCGCACTGAGGACAGTCTGCTCGTGAGCGAGTGCACGTGTCCGCGGCGAGGTCCGGGCGGGGGTTCGCTGTAAACCACCTTCGCCCCGAGCCCTTCCAAGTCGATCTAGAGTCGGTCGCAGCGCACCACAGGTGGAGGAAATTTCATGTCAAACGTATGTGTGACACTGTTGTATGATGAAGTCTGCATCAAGTCATGGAAAAAACTGTTGAAAAGTTGAAATATGGAGATTAAAGGTTTCTGCCCAACAGTAATCTCCAATACTTATTAAAAAAATATATTATATTAAAAAAAAATTTAAATTTGACTAAAACTTTCACATATAGAAATGACTGAAACGTGACTAACACTAATAAGCGTTTTAGTCCAAAAGACTAAAACTAAGACTAAATCAAGAATGGCTTCCAAAAACAACAGTGCACAGTTCACCATCCAGAGAAACATCCAGACCAGTGGAGAAAACTGCTGAACAGTCCAGACCAGGAGCTGAATACCAGAAAATGGAAGAGAGGTGATGCTTGTCCATGAAAATAAACCTCTTTACCACGACAGCACAGTTTCTCTTACTGCAAATCTTATTGGTCTTTGTATATTTGACTACTTATTAAACTTTTCAATTTAATCAACACATTTTATTAAGAATTTCTGCAAAATGCAATAGCTTACAACATTTATCTTATTTGCTCTGTTTACATAGCAATGCTGACACCTATTGGTGATTTACTGGTACTACTGCCTTAACAATGACACTCGCAATGGATAAGATAAGGATCATTTAATAGCATTTAATAGAGCCTTGTAGTAACGTATAAATACGGTTATAAAAATCAAAAAATAGTCTGGTAGACTGTTTAATATACGACACATGACTTATTTTGGCATACAAAGAACCAACTCGTAACCAAAGACTACGTTATGTAAAATGTGAATTACCTTTTATTAGTAACTTTGGTCAGTTTCAGATTTCAATTCCTAAATAACATCGATGGAGGGGGGCCCAAAAAATACAGTCTGCCCAGTATAGTGCATTTATTTAATCCGGCTCTGATACAAACCACATAAAGAGGTAATACAGCTGGGTTTCTATGGTGATGCTCAGATCGTTCAAATCTAATATCAGATGTATTTAAACGAGAATCTAAAATAATTCAAACCTAAAAGTAAAGAATTGCAATGAATCATATTTAATGATCTTTTTATGACTGATTCCATTACACCCACCAGTTAAAAACATGTTGTGTGACTGTCTTAGGGTCCAAAAACATACAGCTATTGATTTGAATCACCTTTTGACTGAAACACCATCCACCGTGTGAAAATAAGGCTTCATGATTGTTCATGATTGTACTGTACGTCACTATCTGGTGCAAGTCCCCTGCTCTCTAGTTTTAGATTTCACTCCTTCAGAACCACAGTGTTCACTGTTCATCAGCTGTATCTGATAATATTTCATTTAACTGTTGGTGTGATGAAAGTATATTTGCTTGGTTGGTCCTGTTGTAGCTGGTTATGGAGGTTTTGATGTGCTTTTCTTTACCATGAAACTTCAGAATAGGATTCATGACACTTTGAGTTTCCATAAAGAGAATTCTTTATCATGTATTTGATAATTACAGCTTGAATCAACTGGGACCTTGTTAGGATGATCTAAATGACTGTCGATAGTCATAGTAATTATGTTGTCAGGAACATAATGAGCTGAGGGACTTTTACACATGAGAGACATAAACTGGACAATGAAGAAAATCTCTGTGGGAAACAAGCGGAGGAGATCAGGTGAGAGGTGGATATAATGTCTAAAAGACCTCAGAATATTTACAACCATTTTCCTGATGTAAAACAGATTCATTTCCAGTTGTGTTTCATTGTGAAACTGAACTGTGAGAACAAATAAATAAATAATTGTGTTTCAGTTCCTGGTGGGACAGAATTCTTCCCATAGATCTTTTTTCCAAAAGTCATTTTGTATTCCAACTTTTTTAAAGGGGACATATTATGCTAAATCAACTTTTTAATGATTTTAATACTAATATTTGGGACTCTGGAGGCCCTACGAGACGCCAAAGTGTGGAAAAAGAATACTCAGTCATGTTTTCGTGGTCCCCCTTAGTGTAAGTATAGAAGATAAAACACGCAATGTTGAATTCCCTGCGCTTATGACGTCAGCATGCGCATTTCACCGCGAATGTTACCACCCACCAGTAAGTTTACTTGGAGAGCTCCACCTTAGCTCCACCTTAGCTCCACCTTAGCTCCACCTTAGCTCCACCTTAGCTCCACCTTAGCTCCACCTTGTCCCTATAAAATGCGAGAGTGCAGGCGAGGGAGGAAGAGCGGTATTATGTCAACGCGGAGGGACAAGTGTGCTGTTGGTGGCTGCACAGTGGAGCACAGTGTTTTACACAAACTTCCAGCCTCAGAGGATTTTATATATGAAGCTAATGTTCCGGATAAAGTCAGCAAACGTGTGTTTGTGTGTTCGCACCACTTCACATCAGACTGCGGCCAGCGGTCGCCGTATTTAGTCAGCGACCGTATTTCACCGACATACAAACACACACACGTTGTTAAGAAAAGGTCACATAGAGGTCATAACTGACCATTCTGACACGTCCTAATTAAAGATATTTGTTCAGTACGTCCTCCATGACCGGAGCACAGACTCAGTCTGATACAGTCACATACAGCGATCAGTGGTGCTGTCCCTAAGTGTTTTTAACTGATTTACAGTTGGTCAGTGTTCGGCTTGATCCTTGTGTCGGACGTCTCTTCCTGTGACGACACTCTCGCTGCCATGTTGATATTGTCAGAGAACTAGTGGAGGGAGGGGGAGAGGAATGGAGCGGAGGGAACAGGAGCTGAGCGAGGGAGCGCAGTAATAAGGACAAATCAGAAACCCCCTGGAAGAAGTGGGCGTGTGTTTGCCTGTGTCTCATTTGCATATAAAGGGACCAGGCACAAAACCGAGCGTTCTGAAAGGGGCGGGTTTAGCAGGGTTATTGAACTGCTATGGTGCTTCATCCTTATGGTATTTTGACCAAAGCATGTGACAGACATGTTTATTAGGACACCAGGGAACTATTTTAACTTGGAGAAATAGGATATAATATGTCTGCTTTAAGTTTTTGTTCCTTTTGTTTGCTTTTGTTGTGAAATATTAGGACGATCAGTGGCTTGTGGATAATTTAGAGCATTTAAAAGTTTATCATTTCTAATGATTTTCTTTTGGAAATCCTATGTAAAACAGCTCCAGCTCCACAACACAAATAATGTCAAGGCGACCAATGAAACTGTCCTTTACCAATCAACAGAAATACAGGTTTCTATTGATTTAAAGAGTGTTGGGAGGATTTTGGCTAATGTAAGTACTCAACAAAATATAACCTTAGTCTGTTGTTTTTAGTCATTTTAATGCAGAAATGACACATATTATATTTTAAGAATGAGGCAAAAACAGCTGCATCATTGTTGTCAGTGAGTTTCCTTGTGTCTTCTTCATGTCCTGTGGTTGTTTTTGGAGGTCATGCAGATGGTTGTTAGCCTTTATTCATGGTTATGGCAATGACAGAACATATTTTTATATCCAGAAGGAAGTGACTACTGGCCCCATGAACACACACACAAGTCACATACCTGCTTTGCTCTGTGCAGACACCTCACTCTTTGCTTTCCAGTGTACTTTCTTTTTTGTGACACTTCTTTAAGCTAAAACAATCATGGAAAGCAGGTCCTGGATACTTATTTTAAATCAATGGATGCTACATTTAGGAACAAAACTGAAGGCTACCACTACAATTAAATGATTTACTTTGTAAGTGGGGCCTATAAGCAGCACAGGCCTGCACTTTAGTGACCAGGATTGAGGAGCTCTGCTATCTAAAGCTAATATAGTAGCAAGATGCCTCCTTTTACCATAGATGACTCTGACAAACTCTTTCAGAGAATAGTTCCACTGCAAACAAAACTGTCTCAAAGTGAATGAGGAGGTAAATGGACAATATGGGGATGAAACCACTCCAACGATTACTCAAAAGAATAAACAGGAGGAGACAAACAAACAGCCAGAAGCATCACCGCCAAGAAGGATGGCAGTAAAACTCTCTTGGTGCTAAACCAAAACATAAATCATGTAAAGAGAAGTCAGATATAGCAAGACGGCTAACAGGCAGCACCAGGAGATTAGTGATAAAACTAGTTGGCATGCTTTGCCATCGCACATTAGTGTCTCTGCAACCCCAGTACCGAGGAGAAAACAGCTGTGGAATGAGGTTATAACCAGAAGTAAAAGCAAGCTTACCTAAGAAAAAGGGATTCGACTAGAGAACACATTTGCTCCACTTTCACAAGACCCTGACTCCCCAAAAGAAAGATCTTTCAACACCAGAGAAAGTTATGAGACTAAATTATACAGTAAAAGGCACCAAAAAAACAACCAAAGTACTCTGTTTTACTAACGACATGATATCGCAGAGAAAAAGATCCCTGCTGAGCATCAGACAATGAAATATCTGATCTCTGATACACACAGGAGCCCTTGACGTTGAGAAGCAACAATTTGAGGTAAAAAAACAGGACTTTATAGAGCTGCTGAACAAAGGTCTAAATACTGAGGTGTTTATAAATGGCCTTCTACCAACTGTGCAATGAGGAGATGAGAGATTTCAGTGGAACAGATATGTGTGCGTTCCAGTCAATGAACGTCATTGAAAATTTCCACATTTTCTGGGAAGCAGGCACTTCTTTAAGGTAAATGGATTCTGCCTTAATAAGTCCAGAGTACAATTGCTGAGCGCCAACATATTTTATATAGTGCATCAGATATCTGCAGCTCCCGCCAAGGACAAGATGCAGGACAATCCAAAGCAACAAGATAAGACTGTCTGAGACAAAGATGAACAAAGGAGGACAATAGAATCAGGAATAGGCAACAACATTATCATCCTCATTATCATCCTCACTCCAACAGTTGAAGTCTCCACCAGCAGCCCAACAGGAGGAGTCTGCCCAAGCCCTAACAAACCAGCAAAAGGGGTTTCCCGCCGCCCCGGTATAATTTTCACACCCTCAAACCCCACTGTTGGGGATCAACAATAGTGGCAATAATTTGATTGATAAAAATAAATATATATATAAATATATATATATATATATACAGTATATATATATATATATATTATTAACACCACATGCAAATCCCATGTTTTCTCCCCTTAACCGCCTCCAATGTCCAGCTCCTCCAATTCCACCATGCCCAAAACCCTATCAACCAAAAGTCACAGGACACGCACACTACCCATGAATCATAATGTCTGTGAGTCTGACTGATATGTGCTGGGTCCAGACTCCAATGTTATGCTGGGGGCCGGGGGCCCTATGGAGTTCAGGTACCTTTTCAATCAAAAAAGAGTTCAATTAATTCAGCCAATTTATTGAATGTAGCATGCCAAACTCAAAGCATACCAGTCTCTGCATACTCCTGTGTCAGATCTCTAGTCAACAAATCATTGTTAATTAATGACATCATTAGGACCTGTAATCTAGATGTTTTTACTTCTTAGTGAAACTTGTTTGACTGAAGGTGTTATTTCTCTCAATGAGGATATGTTTTATAATACAAGGTGATCCAAACGTTCTATTTTAATTATTTATAGACCTCCAAGACACTCTGGAAAATCCCTTGACAAGTTTGCTGAACTGTTGTCTGTCTGCAATGACAACTTTTTTATCATGACAGCGGATTTTAACATTCATGTAGGAACCACCTACACGAAAGGCCACACTCTGGACCTGGTTATCACTAAAGGTGTTGACATTTTTTTTGTTGATGTTATGGACTTTGCGCCGATCATTTCTGTGAGCGATACAAACTTATATTATCGCATTTTTTCTAATGCATCTTTCACATATCCAACTTCAACAATGCAAACAAAAAAATAGAGAGAGAGAAGCTGTGTTGAACTTAGCGCTTTTGTTGTCTCTCGCCTGAGTTTCCTTTTTCCGTGAAGAAACACTGGAGCCGTTAAACATAAACCTCCACAAGAACGTATATAAACAAGCCTAAGTTTTCCCCTTATAGATGATTCTTTAAGATAAATGTGTATATATATATTTTTTTTTATTGTGTATCATTCCAAAAATCTTTTATTGTATTTTGATGCATCCATACCTGGTGGAAATATGTTGTGAGCTCTTCTTGTTTGAGTGGTGAGAGGACTGACGGGGCGGTAACGTATTGTGTCACTTCCTGTGCTTCCACTGGTGTTACACTGTGTGTCTCCTGCACTCTCTGCGCTCTTCTATCTACTGGAACGATCAATTAACTGAATAAACACTTGTTTTATTACTAATACTAGTACTAAGACTAATACTTTCACCCGCTACTTTTGCTTAAACTCTATCGTTTACGTAGATCATGTACGGTGTTTCTTTCTTTGCTAGCGTAAAGTTAGCTAAGCAGCGATGGCTTCTCTCTCTCCCTCTCCCTCTCCTGCTCTCTCCTGTGTTGTGTGCCACATGTTTAGCTACTCCTCTCCCTCCTTTAGCGATAAGTACTTAGCAATAAGAAAGTGTAGCTTACCGGCTAGGGTGGAGGTGAGGCTTAGTGAAGTAGAAACTCGGCTCCGCACCATAGAAGCTAAATCAGTTAGCCAGTCCCCTGTAGTCAGTGCGGACCACATAGCATTAGCATTAGCTCCCTCAGCAGCTCCCGTGCAGCCGGGAGACAAACAGGGCAGCTGGGTGACTGTAGTGTTAAGCCTAAGAGTCCTGTCCACCACCAACCTGTTCACACCTCAAACAAGTGTTCCCCTCTCAGCACCACACACACACACAGACTGAGAAACCAACTCTGGTAATTGGTGACTCCATCCTGAGGAACGTGAAAATAGCGACGCCAGCGACCACAGTCAGGTGTTTTCCCGGGGCCAGAGCGGGCGACATAGAGTCTTATCTGAAACTGCTGGCTACAGATAATCGTAAATTCAGTAAAGTTATTATTCACGTCGGCAGTATGCATGTCTGCATTTGACACCACTGATCATAATATTCTACTGCAGAGATTGGAGCAGACTCTTGGTATCACAGGTGCTGCCCTCTGCTGGTTTAAATCATACTTATCTGATAGATTCCAGTTTGTTCATGTTAATGATAAAGCCTCACTACAAACAAAAGTTAATTGTGGAGTTCCACAAGGCTCAGTGCTTGGGCCTATACTTTTTACCTTATATATGCTTCCTCTAGGGAACATTATTAGGAAGCACAACATACACTTTCATTGTTATGCAGATGAGACACAGCTATATTTATCAATGAGGCCGGATGAAATAAATCAGGTTGTTCAACTCCAGGAATGTCTCAGAGACAAGAAGTCCTGGATGACCTGTAACTTTCTACTTTTACACTTTTATACTCGGCCCTAAACACCTCAGAGAAAAACTTTCTGATCACATTGTCACTTTAGATGACATCACCATGGCTTCCAGTTCCACTGTGAGGAACCTTGGAGTTACTTTTGACCAGGAAATGTCATTTGATTCACACATAAAACTCATTTCCAGAACAGCCTTCTTCCACCTGCGGAACATTATGAAAATTAGAAACATTCTGTCTTTACAGGATGCTGAAAAACTAGTTCATGCTTTTGTTACATCTAGATTAGATTACTGTAACTCCTTATTATCAGGATGTTCCAACAAGTCTGTTAGAACCCTTCAGTTCATTCAAAATGCTGCAGCACGAGTTCTGACAGGAACTAGAAAGAGAGACCATATAACTCCAGTGTTAGCTTCTCTACACTGGCTCCACCCACAGTTTAGAATTCAATTTAAAATCCTCCTCCTCACGTACAAAGCACTTAATGGTCAGGCCCCTTCATACCTGAAAGACCTAGTCTTACCTTATCACCCTAATAGACCACTTAGGTCACAAAATACAGGTTTACTTGTGGTTCCCAGAGTCTGTAAGAGCAGAATGGGAGGCAGAGCCTTTAGTTACCAGGCTCCTCCTCTCCTGTGGAACCAGCTTCCAATGACAGTTCGGGAGGCGGAGCCTCTCTCTGTATTTAAAGTTAGACTTAAAACTTTTCTTTTTGATAAAGCTTATAGTTAGAGCTGGTTCAGGGAAACCTGGACCATCTCTTAGTTCTGCTGCTATAGACCTAGACTGCTGGGGGATTTTCCTGTGGTGCACGCACATTCACTCTCTCACACTCAGGGTATGAATATGACTTTTTATATGTCATTAACCTTGTCTCTTTCTCTCCCTAGTTTGTGTCCTTCCTTCCTTCCCTCCCTCTCTCTCTCTGTATTCTCATCTTGCAGGTTGCAGGATCCAGATCCAGTTTTCGAGGCTATCCATATCATACATATCATCACCATTATTATTGTGCTATAATTAAAAGTCGATATCATTAACTGTATAAACTTGTAACTTGATACAGTTGTTGTGTATCTGCTCCTGGTCTCTCACTCTCTTCTGTCTCTACCTCATCTCCCTCTTGTCCTTTCTCTCCCCCCTTTCTGTCCCCCACCTCTCCTCTGTCCCCCATTTTCCTTTCACCCCAACCGGTCGAGGCAGATGCTGCACATGTGTGAGTCTGGTTCTGTCAGAGATTTCTTCTTCTGTTGTTAGGGAGTTTTTTCTCTCCACTGATGCCTAGTGTTTGCTCATTGTGTGAACTGTTGTGTTTCTCTGCTCTCCTTGATGTTGTCTATGTACAGACCTGAGATCATGTATGTTATGATTGCGCTATACAAATAAAATTGAAGTTCTTGAGTTCTTTGACCTACAGATCATTCCAAATGTTCATCTACATGTGAGTCTGAAAAGATACATTGTTACGTGCCAGGGTGCTGAGTGAGACATCCCTTTTCCCTTTGTGCTTTGTGGCTCCGCCCAGTCTGCTTTATTCCACTGGTGCCTCCAGTTCAGCCATCAGGCAGAGTGCATAAAAGCTGGGGAAAAGCTGGGACTCTCTCTCTCTCTCTCCTCCTGGAGCCATGCAGACAGCATGTAAGCTCGCAAACCAATGAGCAGTGTTTCCTTCCGTGCAGCTCGGGAAGCTGTGTGTGTACCATTTAACCTTGTTTTCGGTACGTGGGACACTTTCTCTGGTAGAGAAAGGGTGTAATTTCTACCTTAGTGTTTTAAGTTTGGATTGATCTGGCTCTTTAAGTTGATTGTGTTTTTCCTCTCTCCTGTAGGCCCTACAGCTACTTTTGGAGCAGCTCGTCTTAAGTTCTTGTCGTTTATTTATTGTAAATAAAACTTTTTCATATGGTTACGTTCGGTGTACTTCAGTCTTTCTTCTTTTAACACGATCCCAAGGTTTTTGTTTTTACCTTGTTACTCCCCGCATCCCCTGGACTGTACGGGGACATAACATACATAAATACCAGAGGTCATTTAATTGAGGCCAAACGTGAGGAGGCAGAACGCACCATGGAGAAACACTGTTATGATAAAGGCCCTGAAAACACAATGCAGGACAGCAGAGTGCAAGAGAAGAAAAACAAACTTAAAATTCCCTATGACCTCTACAAACAAAGCCTTTATAACTATGAATTATTCTAGGCTCAACAGCAGCACATATCTGAGATTAGCAATAAGAACATCAACAACACTCGCATATTTTTTTGCTATGGTTGATAAGCTTACAAACCCCCCGAATCAGATAGCCCCAGAATTTCTCCCAACAAAAAATGCAATAAATTTGCTGGCTTTTTTGAAAATGAAAAAATCAAATTCATAAATATGAACACAACCAAACAATAAAATTGTGCAATCCCTAAAACCACCCAGGGATAATCCGGTCACTATGTCAATATGTAATACAGTTGACCAAAAAACTCTGGAGGAAAAAACTGAGGAAACGGTTAAGCAGCTTAAATCATCAACTTGCTGTTTTGACATAATCCCATCTGACTTTAATACTATTGTGAAGTCTGTACACACTGATCTGCAGCAAAGAACTCACTTCAATCAAGCAGACTTCCTAACCCCCTTAAAGTAGGTGCCATTAAGGTCTTAAAAAAGTCTGGGTGCTTCCATGTTAACCAACTACAAACCGATTTCTAATCTTCCTTTTATAGTCAAGATTGTTAAGAGTGTTTTTTAGTCAACTCAGCAATTTCTTGAACTCCAATCGAATTTTTGACAAATTGCAATCAGGTTTCTGACCTCATCACAGTATAGATACGGCACTTATTAGAGTGATTAATGATTTAAGGTTAAACACTGACTCAGGCAATGTGTCAGTTCTGGTTTTATTGGATCTCAGTGCTACTGTGAATCACACTATACTGGACTCAACAGAACAGTCATAGAATGGTTCAGGTCCTACTTGAAGGAGCAAAGTTATCTTGTATGAGAATAGACTGCAGGTGTTGAAGAAACTTTCTGTCGCCCAGTCAGCTGACTGTCGTGGGTCTCTGGTAACTCAAGGGAAGGATAAAAAAATGGAACGATTGGGCCCGGTTATTTTAGTACTATTCATAATGGAAACGTAAAAAAAATATGTATCGTACCAAACCGTTCCACTCGGTAGAAACACACCAATTGACTCAGGTCTGACCTGGTCATATCAAATCAATAACCAAAACGGCTTTCTATCAGCTTATATATCCAGAGTCAAAGGCTTTACTGTAGTAGCAGTCTGATAAACATAATCTGTTGTTATGGAACACAGCAGCAGATCCTCACAGTCAACTCATTTCTCCCTTCTTTTCAGATCTAGTCAATATGTTAACCTACGTATTATTTATTTATTTCAACCGTGACCCGCCCGCACGCAATCCACCCGCTCCGTGGATTACTGTGAGTTTTTATTCAAGAACACGAGCATGTCCACGTGTTTGGGAAGAAGGCGAGGGCAGAGAAAACTCTCTCCGCTGGCCCGGATGTGGCAAGGATGCAGAGGTAGGCTTTCACCAGACGGCTCATATTTTTGAACCTGTGCTTGTTAAGTGTCCACCAGAGTGCAGGATCTTGACTGGGTGAGATGCCGTCTTCATTTGTGTAGCGCACTTTATGATGAAAAGACGAAATGCAATTCACAAATACACATGAAAATCACACAAGCCACGCCCCCCGACATGTCAACTCTCTATTTTTTTTGTCGAGGTGAGCCCGTGTCGACTGACGGCCGTTTT
>NC_081142.1:28657148-28732148 GCF_958295425.1 Solea solea | reverse complement strand
TTGAGACATTTAGGACAATAAAGTCTTAATTCACGAGAATAAAGTCTTAATTTAGGAGAATAAAGTCTTAATTCACGAGAATAAAGTCTTAATTTAGGAGAATAAAGTCTTAATTCACGAGAATAAAGTCTTAATTTAGGAGAATAAAGACTTAATTCACAAGAATAAAGTCTTAATTCACAAGAATAAAGTCTTAAAGGGGACATATTATGCAAAATCAAGAGCGGTATTATGTCAACGCGGAGGGACAAGTGTGCTGTTGGTGGCTGCACAGTGGAGCACAGTGTTTTACACAAACTTCCAGCCTCAGAGGATTTTATATATGAAGCTAATGTGCCGGATAAAGTCAGCAAACGTGTGTTCGTGTGTTCGCACCACTTCACATCAGACTGCGGCCAGCGGTCGCCGTATTTAGTCAGCGACCGTATTTCACCGACGTACAAACACACACAGTCTGATACAGTCACATACAGCAGCTGGCGATCAGCGGTGCTGCACTCTCTGTGAAAATCAGTTAAAAAGACATAGGGACAGCACTGACTGTGCTCCGGAGACCTCGCCACCACTGATCGCCAGCGGTGAGCGACGATCTGCCTAAACTGCCGCTGTATGTGGCGATCAGCGGTGACGAGGTCTCCGGAGCACAGTCACCGGTCTGATACAGTAACATACAGCGCCAGCTTATGCAGCTCGCCGCGCGCCGCTGGCGATCAGTGGTGCTGTCCCTAAGTGTTTTTAACTGATTTACAGTTGGTCAGTGTTCGGCTCGATCCTTATGTAGAACGTCTCTTCCTGTGACGGCACTCTCGCTGTTTTCTGCGCACGCTGCCATGTTGATATTGTCAGAGAACTAGTGGAGGGAGGGGGAGAGGAATAGAGCTGTAAAGCGCTGTAAAGAGGACAAATCAGAAACCCCCTGGAAGAAGTGGGTGTGTGTTTGCCTGTGTCTCATTTGCATATAAAGGGACCATGCACGAAAACCGAGCGTTCTGAAAGGGGCGGGTTTAGCAGGGTTATTGAACTGCTATGATGCTTCATCCTTATGGTATTTTGACCAAAGCATGTCACTGACATGTTCATTAGGACACCAGGGAACTATTTTAACTTGGGGAAATAGGGTATAATATGTCTGCTTTAATTTAGGAGAATAAAGTCTTAATTCACGAGAATAAAGTCTTAATTTAGGAGAATAAAGTCTTAATTCACGAGAATAAAGTCTTAATTTAGGAGAATAAAGTCTTAATTCACGAGAATTAAGTCTTAATTTAGGAGAATAAAGTCTTAATTTAGGAGAATAAAGTCTTAATTCACGAGAATAAAGTCTTAATTTAGAAGAATAAAGTCTTAATTCACGAGAATAAAGTCTTAATTTAGGAGAATAAAGTCTTAATTCACGAGAATTAAGTCTTAATTTAGGAGAATAAAGTCTTAATTTAGGAGAATAAAGTCTTAATTCACGAGAATAAAGTCTTAATTTAGGAGAATAAAGTCTTAATTCACGAGAATTAAGTCTTAATTTAGGAGAATAAAGTCTTAATTTAGGAGAATAAAGTCTTAATTCACGAGAATAAAGTCTTAATTTAGGAGAATAAAGTCTTAATTCACGAGAATAAAGTCTTAATTTAGGAGAATAAAGTCTTAATTCACGAGAATTAAGTCTTAATTTAGGAGAATAAAGTCTTAATTTAGGAGAATAAAGTCTTAATTCACGAGAATAAAGTCTTAATTTAGGAGAATAAAGTCTTAATTCACGAGAATTAAGTCTTAATTTAGGAGAATAAAGTCTTAATTTAGGAGAATAAAGTCTTAATTCACGAGAATAAAGTCTTAATTTAGGAGAATAAAGTCTTAATTCACGAGAATAAAGTCTTAATTCACGAGAATAAAGTCTAAATTCACAAGAATAAAGCCTTAATTCACAAGAGTAATTTCAGAGAATAAAGTCTAAATTCACAAGAATAAAGTCTTAATTCATGAGAATAAAGTCTTAATTCACGAGAATAAAGTCTTAATTTACGAGAATAAAGTCTTAATTCACGAGAATAAAGTCTTAATTTACGAGAATAAAGTCTTAATTCATGAGAATAAAGTCTTAATTCACGAGAATAAAGTCTTAATTCACGAGAATAAAGTCTTAATTTACGAGAATAAAGTCTTAATTCACAAGAATAAAGTCTAAATTCACAAGAATAGTCTTAATTCACGAGAATAAAGTCTTAATTTACGAGAATAAAGTCTTAATTCACGAGAATAAAGTCTTAATTCACGAGAATAAAGTCTTAATTCACGAGAATAAAGTCTTAATTTACGAGAATAAAGTCTTAATTCACGAGAATAAAGTCTTAATTTACGAGAATAAAGTCTTAATTCATGAGAATAAAGTCTTAATTCACGAGAATAAAGTCTTAATTCACGAGAATAAAGTCTTAATTTACGAGAATAAAGTCTTAATTCACAAGAATAAAGTCTAAATTCACAAGAATAAAGTCTTAATTCACGAGAATAAAGTCTTAATTTACGAGAATAAAGTCTTAATTCACGAGAATAAAGTCTTAATTCACGAGAATAAAGTCTTAATTCACGAGAATAAAGTCTTAATTTACGAGAATAAAGTCTTAATTCACGAGAATAAAGTCGTACTGTACTGGGTGCTCGCCGGACCTGGACTCAATCCTCAGTCATGTTACTAGAGAAACCACAGAACTGCTCTGAATGACCCTGCAGTCGACCACTTGCAGCTGTTTCGTCCAAGTCCTCCTGGTTCTTTCTGTGGAAAAGATGCATTTTCCTGATACTTATGACAATGTGATGAAGTATCTACCTTGTAGTGAAACATGTTCTAAAGTACAATTCCAACTCCGCTCTTGTAAAACAACAGGTTAGAATATTACCACTCTATTCTCGTAAACGTACAACGTCATTCTCGAAGTCTTTGAAAAGAACTGTTCTCAATGTGGCCTTAATATTCCGTCTCGGTTATGGTGTCCCTGATTTAACTTTGATGGACAGCTGGAGATGAAGCCGGACGTCTGTCCTCTTCATAAAACCTCGTCCTCGGACTCTGGGTCTCTGTCTCTGGGTTTCAGGAGTCCCATCTCCATCGGAGGAGTTCTCTTGAGTCTGGATCGAACCCCGCTACAACAACAACAAACAGGTGTAGTGTTGACATGGAGCCAGTGGAGGTCAGTGTAATGAAGCTGTGACGTGTTCTCACCAGCTGACGGTGCAGTAGATCACGCTGACCACCATCATGGCAAAGGCCAAGTGCCAGGAATAACACATGGTGATGAACATCATGTTTCCAGTGTCTTTCTGGTCCCAGTCTGGTCCACTGGGAGGATACAGCACCAAACCAATCTGTGTCCAACATGAGACCGAAATGTAAAATCACTGATTATCTCCATGGACTTTGGTGTCCGAGTTACAAACGCTCCTAAACCTCATCCATGACCTTCTGCTCACACTCACTCACACACACACACACACACACAGGTTCAGACTCAGAAGTACCTGCCAGAACCAGGTTCCCTGCAGGACGGTGAGCGTGCAGCGCAGCAGCTCCAGGACGATGTTCCCGCGGTGGAAAACCTCCAGGAAGGAAACGAGAGCTTCTCCAAAGATTGCGTAGAGCAGGAGCTGGTGCACGTGGACGTCCAGCATCGCTCTGCCGTGGAGGTGGTAGAAGAAAAGAAATCCTGCAACAACACAACAGTAACACCACATTACCACTGGGGGTGTTAGAAAATATCGTTACACTAAAATATTGCGACATTTCTTGGTGTGATACTGTATGGTTCTTGAAGCTCTGCATCGATACGGAAATATTCTTGACACTGGTTTTGCATTGTATTTAATCCTCTGACCACAAGGTGGCAACACAAATTGTTCTACACACGTGCAAAATGACTTCCGAATTTCTATCGCACACAAACGACAGCTTAAAGACGCACAGCGATGCTGAACGTGAATCACGGGCATAACAAAGACGGAGAATCAAATGTTTACCTTCGTTAAAGAACGCCATGGCCAGCATTAAGCGGTCCGTGGCCAGAGGAGCGCCCTCTGTGGTGTGGAGGATCAGCGTCACAGTCCCAGCCAGGCCGAAGAACAGGTACATGGTGGTGTGCTGCCAGTTCATCAGGTCCTCCCAGTGTTTCTCCACAGAGTCGTACAAGTGCAGCTTCGGTCCGTTGTCAGCAAACTGCTCTGCCAGAATCCCTGCAGCAGGGGGCGCAAGAAACCCTCAGCTCTTCTTCTAACTTTTTCTTCTTAAAGTGATTTAAGCGGGATAATCACAACACCTGGATTCATTTGGATTTTACTGAAGAATTATCCAGAAATGTTCATTGAGTGAGTTCATCTGCCCGATTTCCTAAAATCTACTTAAAGGGGACATATTATGCAAAATCAACTTTTTAATCATTTTAATACTTATATTTGGGACTCTGGAGGCCCTACCAGTCGCCAAAGTGTGGAAAAAGAATACTCAGTCCTGTTTTCGTGGTCCCCCCTAGTGTAAGTATAGGCGATAAAACACGCCATGTTGAATTCCCTGCGGCAGCATGCGCATTTCACCGCGAATGTTACCACCCCACCAGTAAGTTTACTTCAATAGCTCCACCTTAGCTCCACCTTAGCTCCACCTTGTCCCTATAAAATGCGAGAGTGTGTGCATTTGGACTATCTGGGTATCTCATAGGACTACTGGAATTAAGCTAAGTATCACTTCTGTAGGTCTTTCTTATTTGGTTGCTATTTCATTAATTGCTATTGTATCTATCTGGGTTTCTTGACTTTAGACTTGTCTGTTTAGTTAAGGTAAAAGTTTGTTGTTGATATTTTGTCTGCTAGGTCAAAGAGAAAGTTGTTATTGTTGCTTTTTTGACCTAGTTTCTATTGAGCCATCACCATCACCAGTTGTGAAGTTTCATTGGCTACAGGGAGTGGCCACACAGCTGCAACCAATCAGCACCTAATCAGGTGTCTTTAAAAATCAGCACTCACTTTGAAGCGGCTCAAGACTCAGGAAGACAAAGACAAAGGAATCTAAACCGGAGTCTAAACCGGAGTCTTACGAGGCTAAGTACCTGTCTGCAAGTGTTTCCTACCTTTCACATATGTGCCTTTTTTCCATTCCTGTTTATGTTTCTTCTCATAGATACTACAAACCTCACAATCACTCACAGCATCACCGTAACCTGTCCTCACTTATCTATCCCACCCGCTCCACACACATCCAACACCTTGTCGCAGGGGGCCTGTGGAACTGCCAGTCAGCTACTCGCAAGACTGAGTTCATCTCTGGCTCTGCTACAGAGCAATGCCTGGACTTCCTTGCTCTCACTGAGACTTGGATAACACCCTCCAACACAGCCACCCCTGCAGCTCTCTCCTCCGCCCACTCCTTCTCCCACACACCCAGATCCACTGGAAGAGGTGGCGGGACAGGTCTGCTCATCAACCCACAACTGGACTTTCACTCTTTACCCACTGCCACACTTCTCTTCACAGTCGTTTGAATTTCATGCTGTAACTGTAACTCACCCAGTCAAACTAATCATTGTCATCTACCGTCCACCAGGCCCATTGGGACACTTCTTGGAGGAACTAGATGTCCTCCTCTCAAACATCCCAGAAAATGGCCCACCACTTGTTCTTCTTGGTGACTTCAACATCCAGTCAGAGAAGTCATCCGATCTACTTCTTCTACTTTCGTCTCTTTCTCTCTCTCTTGCTCCTTCTCCACCAACTCACAAAGCTGGCAACCACCTTGACCTCATCTTCACCAGAAACTGCTCCACCTTTGACCTCAAGGTAACTCCACTTCATGTCTCTGATCATTTCTTCATTTCCTACTCTCTCCCACTCTCCCAATCTGATGATCTCATCTCATCAGATATTGCACTTGTTCGTCGTAACATTCACTCTCTCTCTCCCTCCTCTCTCTCCTCAACTGTTCTATCAGCACTTCCTTCAGCTGACTCCTTCTCACTCATGCATCCCAACTCTGCCACAGACACCTTCCTCTCTACTCTGTCCTCCTCTCTTGACTCTCTCTGTCCTCTTACTTCACGGCGGGTTCGTAAGTCCTCCCCAGCCCCGTGGTTGTCGGACTCAGTGCGTACTGAGAGAGCCACGATACAGGCAGCAGAAAGGAAATGGAGGAAATCAAAACTCCCTGATGACCTGCTTTCCTATCACTCTCTTCTCTCCACCTTCACTGCCTCTATCTCTGCAGCCAAACAATCTTTCTATCAGAGTAAAATTCAATCCTCTTTCTCTAACCCCAAAAAACTTTTCTCGATCTTCTCTAACCACCTTGACCCCCCCACTCCCCCTCCCTTCTACCAATTCACTTTATCAACTACTTCACAAAAAAAGTAGATGACATTCGCTCTTCTTTCTCAACCCCACCTCCTGATCTCACCACTCTACTAACAACAAATTCAACTCCTTCTCTATCCTCTTTAAAAACCCCACCCTTGACCCGTCTGAAGTAAATAACTACAGACCTGTCTCTCTTCTTCCTTTTCTCTCCAAAACTCTGCTGCTTTCTTTAATCAACTCTCCTCCTACCTTCACCGGAACAACCTTCTTGATCCTCTTAGCATATAAAGTCTCTGCCCTGCCCCACCTCGGCCAGTCTGACCACCTCTCTCTCCTGCTTACCCCGGCTTACAGACCTGTCATCAAAACATCTGTGCCTACAGTGAGAACCATAAAGTCCTGGCCTACTGATGCCATCTTACAACTGCAGGACTGCTTTGAGCTCACTGACTGGACACTGTTCTCACAGCAGGATCTTGAAGGCTATACATCCACTGTACTGCATTATATATCATTCTGTATTGATAATGTTACTGTTGAGAAGCAGACCAGGCATTATCAAAACAACAAAGTGTGGATGAACAGAGATGTCAAGCTGCTGCTGAGGGATCGAGATACTGCCTTCCGCTCTGGCAACAGGGAGCTATACAATGTTGCCAGATCCAACCTAAAGAAGGGAATCAAAGAGGCAAAAGCAGCATACAGGAGGAAGATCGAGGAACACTTCAACGAGGGGGACCCCCGGCGTGTCTGGCAGGGCATTCAACAAATAACAAACTACAGGGGAACAAGGGATCATGACATCAGCACCAGCAGCAACCTGGCTGAGGAGCTCAACCACTTCTTCACACGCTATGAGGTGAGCGGGAATGAGACTGACCCCACACCACCCCCATGCACAAACACCCCAACACTCTCTGTTAGCACAGAGGAGGTAAGGCAGGTGTTCTGCAGGGTAAATCCCAGGAAAGCAGCTGGCCCGGACAGGATTCCAGGGATAGTACTGAGAGACTGCGCTTACCAGCTGGCAGACGCTCTTACCCCCATCTTTAACCTCTCCCTTTCCACCTGCACTGTCCCAAAATGCCTGAAATCTGCCACCATAGTCCCGGTCCCCAAGAAAACAGTTATGAGCAGCCTAAATGACTACAGACCTGTGGCGCTCACTTCCACTGTGATGAAGTGTTTTGAAAGACTGTTGCTAAAAAACATCAAAGCCTCTCTCCCCCCCAGCCTTGACCGGCACCAGTTTGCATACAGGGCTAACAGATCCACCGCAGATGCCATCAACACAGCCCTCCACAACATACTGACACACCTTGAACACCCTGGCACCTACGCAAGACTGCTGTTTCTGGACTTCAGCTCTGCATTCAACTGCATCATCCCCAGCCAGCTGGTGTCCAAGTTACTCAGCCTGGGCATCAACCAGAACATCTGCAGCTGGATCAGAGACTTTCTGACAGACCGCCCTCAGTCAGTGCGGATGGGCCCTCACCACTCATCAGTCCTCACACTCAGCACAGGGGCCCCCCAGGGCTGTGTGCTGAGTCCGCTACTGTACATACTGTACACCTACGACTGTACACCGTCACACAACAACAACATCTTTGTCAAATTTGCTGACGACACTACAGTAGTGGGGCTCATCCACAACAACGATGAGTCTGCTTACAGAGACGACATCCATAAACTCATCACCTGGTGCTCCACAAACAACCTGGCCCTCAACTCCTCCAAAACCAAGGAAATGTTGATTGACTTCCGCAGGAAAAGAACAGACCCTGCCCCTGTCCACATCAGAGGAGATGTAGTGGAGAGGGTCAGTGACTTCAAGTTCCTCGGAACACACATCTCCTGTGACCTCACCTGGTCCACTAACATCTCTGCCCTGGCGAAGAAAGGTCAACAGCGCCTGTACTTTCTAAGAACAATGAGGAAAGCCAATCTGCCTCAGAAACTGCTCCAGACATTTTACACCTGTGCCATACAAAGCATCATCACATACAACATCATAGTGTGGTTCAACAGTTGTACTGCGGCTGACAGAAAAGCCCTGGACAGAGTCAGGAAGTCAGCCCAGAAAATAACACACACACAACTGCCGTCACTTTTTGACATACACCACACCAGATGCCAACAACGAGCACAAAACATAATCAAGGACAGTTTCCACCCAGGCCACTCCTTGTTCTCGCTGCTGCCCTCCGGGAGGCGCTACAGATCATCACGGTCCCACACATCCAGGCTGACCAACAGCTTCTACCCCAGCGCCATCAGGCAACTGAACTCTTGCACATAGTTGTCTGCCCACACTGACTGACACTGAAAACACTGACTGCACTTTAAAAATTGACTGTGCACTTTAGGAAGCTGTGCAATATTGAATTTTACTGTCTTATTGTTGTTGATTGTGTGTATGTCTTTTTAAACCACATGGAGGTTTGCATTTTAAATTTCGTTTGTACCTTGGTATAAATGACAATAAAAGGATTCAATTCAATTCAATTAAGTCTGGTTTTAAAGCAGGTCACTCGACCGAAACTGCACTTCTTGCTGTCACTGAGCAACTCCACACTGCCAGGGATGCCTCTCTCTCCTCTGTGCTCATCCTCTTGGACCTTTCTGCAGCGTTTGACACAGTTAACCACCAGATCCTTACTTCCTCCCTTCAAGAACTAGGTGTCTCAGGCTCTGCACTTACCCTACTCTCATCCTATCTTCAAAACTGAACATACAGAGTAACCTGGAGAGGATCCGTGTCGGAACCCTGTCCTCTAGCTACTGGGGTCCCTCAGGGTTCTTTCTTGGGCCCTCTCCTCTTCTCTCTATACACCAACTCTCTTGGTTCTGTTATTCTCTCTCATGGTTTTTCCTATCACAGCGACCGTATTTCACCGACGTACAAACACACACATTTTTAAGAAAAGGTCACATAGAGGTCATAACTGACCATTCTGACACGTCCTAATTAAAAATATTTGTTCAGTACGTCCTCCATGACCGGAGCACAGACTCAGTCTGATACAGTCACATACAGCGATCAGTGGTGCTGTCCCTAAGTGTTTTTAACGGATTTACAGTTGGTCAGTGTTCGGCTTGATCCTTGTGTCGGACGTCTCTTCCTGTGACGACACTCTCGCTGCCATGTTGATATTATCAGAGAACTAGTGGAGGGAGGGGGAGAGGAATGAAGCGGAGGGAACAGGAGTTGAGCAAGTGAGCGCTGTAAAGAGGACAAATCAGAAACCCCCTGGGAGAAGTGGGCGTGTGTTTGCCTGTGTCTCATTTGTATATAAAGGGACCATGCACAAAACCGAGCGTTCTGAAATGGGCGGGTTTAGCAGGGTTATTGAACTGCTATGGTGCTTCATCCTTATGGTATTTTGACCAAAGCATGTCACTGACATGTTCATTAGGACACCAGGGAACTATTTTAACTTAGGAAATAAGGTATAATATGTCTCCTTTAAAGATCCAAAATTGACTTAACATTCCTAAATCTACTGATATTCCAAAATCTTCTTATCACTCCAAAATCTACTTATAATTCCTAAATCTATTTAAAGTTCCTAAATCTACTTATCAAAATCTACTTTTCATTCCAAAATCTACTTCTTCTTCTTCCAAAATCTACTTCTTCTTCTTCTTTTCCTTTCGGCTGCTCCCTTCAGGGGTCGCCACAGCAAATCAACCTCCTCCATCTCACCCTGTTCTCTGTATCCCCCTCTTTCACACCAACTAACTTCATGTCCTCTTTCACTACATCCATATACCTTCTCTTTGGTCTTCCTGTAGACCTCCTGCCTGGCAGTTCCAACCCCAGCATCCTTCTACCAATATACTCACTATCCCTCCTCTGTACATGACCAAACCATCTCATTCTGGCCTCTCTGACCTTATCTCCAAAACATCTAACATGTGCTGTTCCTCTGATTGACTCATTCCTGATCCTATCCATCTTCGTCACTCCCAAAGAGAACCTCAACATCTTCATCTCTGCTACCTCCAGCTCTGCTTCCTGTCTTTTCCTCAGTGCCACTGTCTCTAGACCATACAGCATCGCTGGTCTCACCACTGTCTTGTATATCTTTCCTTTCATTCTGGCTGATACTCTTTTATCACACATTACTACCCTTGACACTTTTCTCCACCCATTCCAACCAGCTTGAACACGTTTCTTCACCTCTTTTCCACAATCTCCACTGCTCTGGACTGTTGACCCTAAATACTTCAAATCCTCCACCTTCTTTATCTCTGTAGCCTCATGGTTCCACTTGGGTTCCTCTCATTCACACACATATATTCTGTCTTGCTGCGACTAACCTTCATTCCTCTCCTTTCTAGAGCATATCTCCACCTCTCAAGCTTTTCCTCCACCTGGTCTCTGCTCTCACCACAGATCACAATGTCATCTGCAAACATCATAGTCCAATCTCCATGGACTATGTCTCCATGGACTGTCTAACCTCATCTGTCAGTCTGTCCATCACCACCACCAACAAGAAGGGACTCAGAGCCGAACCCTGATGTAGTCCCACCTCCACCTTGAACTTCTCTGTCACACCTACAGCACACCTCACCGCTGTCTCACAGTTGGCATACATGTCCTGCACCAGTCTAACATACTTCTCTGCCACTCCAGACTTCCTCATACAGGACCATAGTTCCTCTCTCTTTTTCCAGATCTACAAAGGCACAATGCAGCTCCCTCTGACCTTCTCTGTATTTGTCTACCAGCATTCTTAAAGCAAATACTGCACCTGTAGTACTCTTTCTAGGCATGAAACCATACTGTTGCTCACAAATGCTGACTTCTGCCCTCAGTCTAGTTTCCACTACTCTTTCCCATAACTTCATTGTATGGCTCATCAACTTTATTCCTCTATAGTAACTGCACTTCTGAACATCTCCCTTATTCTTAAAAATGGGCACCATCACACTTCTTCTCCATTCCTCAGGCATCCCCTCACTCTCTAAGATCCTGTTGAATAGTCTAACCAGAAACTCTACTGCCTCCTCTCCTAGACACTTCCATACCTCCACAGGTATATCATCGGGACCAACTGCCTTTCCATTCTTCATCCTCTTCAGTGCCCTCTTCACTTCAGCTTTACTAATCTCTGCTACTTCATGGTTCATAGTAGTTACATCTTCTACCCTTTGCTCTCTTTCATTGTCCTCATTCATGAGCTCTTCAAAGTACTCTTTCCATCTTCCCATTACTTCTGTGGCACCTGTCAACACATGTCCCTCTCTATCCTTAATCACCCGAACCTGCTGGACGTCTTTCCCATCTCTATCTCTCTGTTTTGCCAACCTGTATAAATCATTCTCTCCCTCCTTACTTTCCAACCTAGCATACAAGTCATCATACGCCCTTTGTTTGGCCTTTGCCACCTCTACCTTTACCTTGTGCTGCATCTCCCTGTACTCCTGTCTGCTCTCTTCAGTCTCCTCAGTGTCCCACTTTTTCTTTGCTTACCTCTTTCTCTTTATATACTCCTGCACTTCCCCATTCCACCACCAAGTCTCCTTATCTACTTTCCTTCCAGACGACACACCAAGTACTCTCCTACCTGTCTCCCTGATTACATTAGCTGTAGTTGTCCAGTCATCTGGGAGCTCTCCCTGACCACCCATATTCTTTCTCAACTCCTCCCTGAAAGCCACAGAACAGTCCTCTCTTTTCAGCTTCCACCACTTTGTCCTTTGTTCTGCCTTTTTCCTCTTCGTCTTCCTTGTCACCAGATTCATCCTATGCTGACTTGCTACACTCTCACCCACCACTACTTTGCAGTCACTGATCTCCTTCAGATTACATCGTCTATACAAGATGTAGTCTACCTGTGTGCTCCTACCTCCACTCTTATAAGTTACCCTATGCTCATGCCTCTTCTGGAAAAAAGTATTCACTACAGCCATTTCCATCCTTTTTGCAAAGTCTACCACCATCTGTCCATCTGTGTTCCTGTCCTGGATACCAAACCTGCCCATCACTTCTTCATCACCTCTATTTCCTGCACCAACATGTCCATTGAAGTCTGCACCAATTACCACTCTCTCACCTCTGGGGATATTCTGCATCACCATCTAACTCACTCCAGAAAGTTTCCTTCTCCTCTAATTCACATCCCACCTGTGGGGCATAGCCACTAATAACATTTAACATCAAGCTTCAGACTCATCAGTCTATCTGACACTCTTTTCACTTCCAGGACATTCCTAACAAACTCCTCCTTTAGGATAACCCCTACTCCATTTCTCTTCCTATCAATACCATAGTAGTACAACTTAAAACCTGCACCTAAGCTTCTCGCCCTGCTACCTTTCCACCTGATCTCCTGGACACACAGTATATCCACCTTCCTTCTCTGCATCATGTCAATCAACTCTCTAGCTTTTCCCGTCATCGTCCCAATATTCAAAGTCCCAACTCTCAGTCCCAGACTCTTGCCTTTCCTCTTTTCTCTCTCTTTCTGAACCCGCCTTCCTCCTCTCCTCCTTCGACTTCGACCCACAGTAGCCCAATTTCCACTGTTACCCTGTAGGTTATCTGTACCAATGGCAGTCATTGTTAACCCGGGCCTCGACCGGTCCGGTATGGAAGTCATAGGTTCGATTCGCATATTTGGAAAAGTTCCTATATCTACTTATCATTCCAAAATCTACTTATAATTCCAAAATCTACGTAAAGTTCCAAAATCTACTTATAATTCCAAAATCTACTTATCATTCCAAAATCTACCTATAATTCCAAAATCTACTTAAAGTTCCAAAATCTACTTGTAGTTAGTTTGAAATCACAAAGAGTCTGATGGAGTTACAGTGCTGAGAAGCACACATGGTCACAGAAGGGTTAACAGTGAAAGAAAAACCTGCTCACCGACAAAAGAGAAGAAGATGACGATGGAGCTTTCGATGACCTCCAGGCGGCGCTGTGACACTCTGCTGGACAAGCGAGTGGAACCTAAGTTCTTGTTCCTGCGGGAGGCGTGCCAGAGCGCGTACTTTGCCGTCCACCAGATCCCAGCCACAAAGAAGAAGCTGCCGGGGAGGGCGTGGCCTTTAAAGCTCCCCATGACCAATGAGCCGTGAACCTGAAAACACACGAGAATCACAGAATATACAGCTGAGCTGTGATGTCATCAGACTGCCACTCACTGATTGGTCAGAGAGTGTCGTCACTGAAGAGTTAAAGCAACAATGTCCTGAAAACGTGTGTTTTTTAGCAAAGGAAACGTCTCAAATGTCAATGTATTTTTGTTCATACATGTTTATTGAAAGTTTGTTTGTTTACACACACACACACCAGGGGGGTATTCCATCAACGTAGCTAAGAATTGCCAGACTTAGGTGTAAGCTTGAAGCTTGACTAAGCTCCATCTCCCAATCTAGCTCCAAGCCGTTTCCATCAAGTGAAATCAGCTGGCTCCACTTGACGCTTAGTCAAGCCTCACCTGTTAAGCCTCAACTTGTGCACGCCCACAGGGAAAATAAAAAGCCCATTCTAGTCGAGCGCGGAAACTGAAAAATGCCGAAAAGCAAGAGGAAAAGAACGTGCAGAGATGTTCTCTGCAGCGGAGCAAACCCTCCTCATGGAGGTATATGAGGATTACAGCCACATAATCCCAAAGAAGGGCAATAAAGCGAGGGATGTGGCGTGGCAGAATATTGCCGAGAGGCTGAATGTGTAAGTGACAAAGAAAATGAAGTATTTCAGCATCATCATGTTATATAAATCCTCCATCAAAGGGACAAAATATATGTAGACAATAATCTACCAATTGATTTCTTGATGGTTTTTGTTTTTAACTGATCAATTATGTGGACCATTAATATTATTTATTAATAATATTTTATTAATTAATATAATATATATTAATTAATCAAATATAATATTAATTCATTATTAATAATTATGAATGCAACCAAATCCCTAAAATGAAAAGGAAAATCCCCAAAGAACAAAAAGACAGCCCTAATAAGTAACATTCATATGAACATAATTAAAATAGCATTATTGTTTCACTGCAATTTATGTGAAATTCTCCATATTTGATCATTTGGCAGCCCTAGTAGTAATGTTAGAAAGTGATATTCATCACATTTATCAACTGAATGTTATGCAAATCGATGGGATAGCTTTCATTTATTTCCTGCATGGCCAATTGTATAGAATTGATATCCTTTTCATTTAAGCCTGTCATTTTTACATGCTGTATTTGTGCTACTTCTGTATTTGGTCCCAGATGCTATATGTTGAATTGTTGTATTTTCATTTTATTTTATGTAAAGCACTTTGAATCACCTTGTGCTAAAATGTGCTATATAAAGTAGCCTTGCCTACATTTTTGATAATAATAGGCTACATTTAATCAAAGTATTTTACATGACTCATCACATTTATCATACAATTGATTATTACATGAAGAAATGCAATGTTGGTTATCATTCTATAGGAAATAATCATATGACAGATCTATTGATTGTAAAAAAAAAAAGTTATTTATGTAGAATCATTTTAGCAAATCAAGCAATTCAATGGAGACGAGGACCGCTATTACAGTAAGTGAATGCAGGTGACAGCAAATCAATCATCTAATTGTGGTTTGGTGTACACATTCAATCTTTTATTTTCAATGCCTCAATTTCCTTTTATTATATTTTTTTGCTAATTTGTTTAATTTTGTATTTATTTGTGTCTTATTTTTTATTATATTTTATTTTGGTGATAATGTTCTTTCATGTACTTGTAGATAATATATAATTATTAGTATAAATCATTTCTTTAATACATTTTATTATATATTTTATGTTTTACATATTATTTTATCATTCCATGACAGTTGTGTGTCTCTGTTTCTGTCTATTGGACATTCTTTGATCATAGATGGTGCTAAGCTTCACTTTTAGCCTGCTACAGACCAGGTTTGCCCGGCAGCATAAGTTACCATGGTTACATGGCTGGCATTCACATTAGCCACCTTGGTGGAACAGGGTTGAGGCTCAGATTGATGGAACGGAAACCTGAGCCACAGTTATGGCTTAGCCATGGTTGAGGCTTAGCCAGAGTCATAGTTTCCATGGTTACTGAGTTGGGGCTAATCTCAGCCTCTTTGATGGAACCGAACTCTCACTCATATTAGCCAGACTTGGCCATTTAAGCTTGGCTTTGCCTTTAGCCTGCTTGATGGAATACCCCCCTGGAGATAACAGACAACAGCACACACACACACATTTACAAACGAAAATACAGAAATAAACAAATAAATTAAAAGAAAAAAAAATATTATACAGTATGTATATATATATATAAATAAAAATGGGGGGGTTCACCTATATATCAGAGCAGTTACAAGACAAAGATCACAGTCATAGGCCAAAGTAAACTTACACAGTGTGTGGAGGTTGGAGGTCAAGGATGGAGGTCGACATGCAGGAGGAACAGCTGCCACAGTTCATTACATTTAGATCCAGAGCGTCTCTTTAAGAGTTTGAAAACATTAATATGTCCATAATCCACAATGAATGTGTTGGTGGGTGTTGTGATTTCCAATACCTCCAAATTAGACGTCTAGCAATCAAACAGAGAAAAGCAGCAACATTCATTGTGGATTAGGGACATATTAATGTTTTCAAACTCTTAAAGAGAGGCATGAACAGTGGTGGTTATTATCTGAGCTCCAGTATCTTTACTATCTTTATCTGCCGCTGTGTACGCAGAGTAGACTTTACAACAGAGACATAGACGGAAGCACGGAAGTGCATCGTCGTTGTCGTCATCATCATCATCGCCATCGCCATCATCATCGTTGTCGTCGTCATTATCATCGCCGTCGTCATCAACGTCATCTTCATCATCATCATCATCGTCATCATTATCATCGCTATCGTCGTCGTCATTATTATCGTTGTCATCATCGTCGTCACCGCCATCATCGTCATTATCATCGTCCTCATCATTATCATCGCCGTCGTCGTCATCATTGTCGTCATCATCGCCGTCATCATTATCATTACCTCCTGCATGTCGAGGGCCTTGACCTCCATTATCATCATCGTCATCATTGTCGTCATCATCATCATCGCCATCGCCATCATCATCGTTGTCGTTGTCATTATCATCACCGTCGTCATCAACGTCATCTTCATCATCATCATCATCATCGTCATCATTATCATCGCTATCGTTGTCGTCATTATTATCGTTGTCATCATCGTCGTCACCGTCATCATCGTCATTATCATCGTCCTCATCATTATCATCGCCGTCGTCGTCATCTTTGTCATCATCATCGCCGTCATCATTATCGTCGCCGTCAACATTATCATTACCTCCTGCATGTCGAGGGCCTTGACCTCCATTATCATCATTATCATCGTTGTCATTGTCGTCATCATCATCGTCATCATTGTCGTCGTCATCTTCATCGCCGTCGTCGTCATCATTATCATCATCATCGTCATCGTTGTCATAGTCGTCATTATCGTCGTCATCATTATCATCATCATCTTTATCGTCGTCATCGTCATCATCATCATCATCGTTGTCGTTGTTGTCATCATTATCGTCATCGTCATCATTATCATCATTATCGTCGTCATCATCGTTGTCGTCGCCGTAGTCATCATCATCGGCGTCATCATTATCATCGTTGTCGTCGTCGTCATCATCATCCGCTCACATCCAGTGCAGGATTGGCTGCATGTTGGCAGCCCAGTAGTAAAACACCACCATCTCCTGTTGGTTTCTGCAGGACATCTAAACTGCAACACGGCCGTGTCTAACGTTCTGTATGAATCTCACTCTGTTCTTGATGCAAGTCATCGAGATAAGCGTTCCCTGCGCTGCTTCCCCTGAGATCAGAAAAGGCTCTGTTTGGAAACGTTGTGACCACGTTCAGTGACTGAAGGACAAATCCTTCTAATGATTCAGATTCCATAAATAGATGAGTTAGTGTTGATAATACGAGTTCTGCGCACGCGTGATTTCCTACTGCACATGGACAGAGGCTCATTACAACATAATACAAATAAAAAAAACAATTTCTGTTGATAAAGCCTCATTTCATTTTACACACTGCACCTTTAAATATTACAAAACTCTCACTTTTTCTTAATTTTTTTATCAGTTTCCTTTAAATACATGTAGTTCATGTAAAATACGTTGATTTTAAATTTGGACGTTAGTTTGTATAAAAGTGTTAATAACAGTGTTTTACTGAGGCAGCGCTTCATTTACACACCATAATGACACATAATGAGGGATTGTTCAGGTGTTATTAAGGTGAGGTGGAGTCACACAGTCGGAGATGACACAAGAAAAACAGGATTTTACCCACTTAACAAAAAACTCACTCTCCCACACCAAAGTCCAGAGAGAAAATCAGTGATTTTAGCTCACAGGGACACAGGAGCTGCTGGTCCTCTGTGGATCAACAACTTCTGTGTGTGTGATGTTAAAATCAGTGATTTTCTCTCTGGACTTTGGTGTGGGAGAGTGAGTGGTTTACAAACTTCCCTTTCCTGTTGGAGAAGTCTGTCTGACAGTGACATAAAGACGAGAACATGTGAGGTAGATATCGTGGACTTAAACTGAAGTCCCTGCTGTGGACATGTCGGTGATGATGTAAGTTTCGTACTATTGCTTTAAACATGTGACCTGCTGCTCTATAAAGCACAGTTCTGCCCGCGTGCCACTTTGCAATCATTAGCCTTCATTTCCTCGTCAGATGAAAGCACACCTGACTTATGTGGCTGTGTTCTTCTCACCAGGTTTCACACTCAATCTGTCATCCACCTCCTCATGCTGTCATCACTCACACACTCACTCACTCACTCATTAATTCATTCATTCATTCACCGGGTCTGACTTTACCAGTGAAGCAGAGAGTGTGAATGTGTGCACAGAGTACAGAATATTAAAGGACACAGTGGACACTAACAGATACTGTGTCTTTGTGTGTGTCCTCTCCACACTGAGGAAAACACTTGAGTCGCCATGACGACCACTCGTCACATCACCTGGCTGGAGAGCTGCTGAGTGTCTGAGTGATTTAATCAACAACAACAACATCTGTGAGGACGATGATTTCAGTCATTATAACGAGTCAATCACTTACTGTGACTTCATCTGTGTAATATCACAATAATATTGTATCGTGACTTCAATATGGTGGTAACACTGTATCGTGACTTCAGTATCGTGGTAACACCGTATCATGACTTCAGTATCGTGGTAACATTGTATCGTGACTTCAGTATCGTGGTAACACCGTATCATGACTTCAGTATCGTGGTAATATCGTATCGTGACTTCAGTATCGTGGTAACACCGTATCGTGACTTCAGTATCGTGGTAACATTGTATCGTGACTTCAGTATCGTGGTAACACCGTATCGTGACTTCAGTATCGTGGTAACATTGTATCGTGACTTCAGTATCGTGGTAACATTGTATCGTGACATCAATATCGTGGTAACATTGTATCGTGACTTCAATATGGTGGTAACACTGTATCGTGACTTCAGTATCGTGGTAACACCGTATCGTGACTTCAGTATCGTGGTAACACCGTATCGTGACTTCAGTATCGTGGTAATATCGTATCGTGACTTCAGTATCGTGGTAACACCGTATCGTGACTTCAGTATCGTGGTAACATTGTATCGTGACTTCAGTATCGTGGTAACACCGTATCGTGACTTCAGTATCGTGGTAACATTGTATCGTGACTTCAGTATCGTGGTAACACTGTATCGTGACATCAATATCGTGGTAACATTGTATCGTGACTTCAATATGGTGGTAACACTGTATCGTGACTTCAGTATCGTGGTAACACCGTATCGTGACTTCAGTATCGTGGTAACACCGTATCGTGACTTCAGTATCGTGGTAACATTGTATCGTGACTTCAGTATCGTGGTAACACCGTATCGTGACTTCAGTATCGTGGTAACATTGTATCGTGACTTCAATCGTGATGACTATATATTGTGATAATATCATATCATGATGACTTAAATATCGTATTGCGGTCTCTCCACTCGTCCTGCAGAGGTCTTTAACTGCATCACGTTACCTTCACTGACTTTCATGTGAATATTCAAATGTCACTTTTGCTACAAATGCTAATTTTTTACTGCATCATTCACTCATTCCCACTGTTCCACGATTTATTGGCTACTCATAACAACCGAGTTTGACAAGATAAACGCTTCTTGTCTCCACCCGCCCCTGCTCTGCTGCTGCTGCATACAAACACTCCCTCAGTCTAATCTTACAGTTTAACAGCCGACAGTGAAGTTTATGAAGACTCATAAAGAAAGAACTCATGAAACAGCGACGTGTCACATGACAGTGAACTGCAGACGTCAAAATAAAAGTCTCTACTGTCCACAGACTTCAAAATAAGAGTCTCTACTGTCCACAGACGTCAAAATAAAAGTCTCTACTGTCCACAGACGTCAAAATAAAAGTCTCTACTGTTCATAGGCGTCAAAATAAAACTCTCTACTGTCCACAGACGTCAAAATAAAAGTCTCTACTGTCCACAGACTTCAAAATAAAAGTCTCTACTGTCCACAGACGTCAAAATAAAAGTCTCTACTGTCCACAGACGTCAAAATAAAAGTCTCTACTGTTCATAGACGTCAAAATAAAACTCTCTACTGTCCACAGACGTCAAAATAAAAGTTTCTACTGTCCACAGATGTCAAAATAAAAGTTTCTACTGTCCACAGACGTCAAAATAAAAGTCTCTACTGTCCACAGACGTCAAAATAAAAGTCTCTACTGTCCACAGACGTCAAAATAAAAGTCTCTACTGTTCATAGACGTCAAAATAAAACTCTCTACTGTCCACAGACGTCAAAATAAAAGTCTCTACTGTCCACAGACTTCAAAATAAAAGTCTCTACTGTTCATAGACGTCAAAATAAAACTCTCTACTGTCCACAGACGTCAAAATAAAAGTTTCTACTGTCCACAGATGTCAAAATAAAAGTTTCTACTGTCCACAGACGTCAAAATAAAAGTCTCTACTGTTCATAGACGTCAAAATAAAAGTCTCTACTGTTCATAGACGTCAAAATAAAACTCTCTACTGTCCACAGACGTCAAAATAAAAGTCTCTACTGTCCACAGACGTCAAAATAAAAGTCTCTACTGTCCACAGACGTCAAAATAAAAGTCTCTACTGTCCACAGACTTCAAAATAAGAGTCTCTACTGTCCACAGACGTCAAAATAAAAGTCTCTACTGTCCACAGACGTCAAAATAAAAGTCTCTACTGTTCATAGGCGTCAAAATAAAACTCTCTACTGTCCACAGACGTCAAAATAAAAGTCTCTACTGTCCACAGACGTCAAAATAAAAGTCTCTACTGTTCATAGACGTCAAAATAAAACTCTCTACTGTCCACAGACGTCAAAATAAAAGTTTCTACTGTCCACAGATGTCAAAATAAAAGTTTCTACTGTCCACAGACGTCAAAATAAAAGTCTCTACTGTCCACAGACGTCAAAATAAAAGTCTCTACTGTCCACAGACGTCAAAATAAAAGTCTCTACTGTTCATAGACGTCAAAATAAAACTCTCTACTGTCCACAGACGTCAAAATAAAAGTCTCTACTGTCCACAGACTTCAAAATAAAAGTCTCTACTGTTCATAGACGTCAAAATAAAACTCTCTACTGTCCACAGACGTCAAAATAAAAGTTTCTACTGTCCACAGATGTCAAAATAAAAGTTTCTACTGTCCACAGACGTCAAAATAAAAGTCTCTACTGTTCATAGACGTCAAAATAAAAGTCTCTACTGTTCATAGACGTCAAAATAAAAGTCTCTACTGTCCACAGACGTCAAAATAAAAGTCTCTACTGTCCACAGACGTCAAAATAAAAGTCTCTACTGTCCACAGACGTCAAAATAAAAGTCTCTACTGTCCACAGACTTCAAAATAAGAGTCTCTACTGTCCACAGACGTCAAAATAAAAGTCTCTACTGTCCACAGACGTCAAAATAAAAGTCTCTACTGTTCATAGGCGTCAAAATAAAACTCTCTACTGTCCACAGACGTCAAAATAAAAGTCTCTACTGTCCACAGACTTCAAAATAAAAGTCTCTACTGTCCACAGACGTCAAAATAAAAGTCTCTACTGTCCACAGACGTCAAAATAAAAGTCTCTACTGTTCATAGACGTCAAAATAAAACTCTCTACTGTCCACAGACGTCAAAATAAAAGTTTCTACTGTCCACAGATGTCAAAATAAAAGTTTCTACTGTCCACAGACGTCAAAATAAAAGTCTCTACTGTCCACAGACGTCAAAATAAAAGTCTCTACTGTCCACAGACGTCAAAATAAAAGTCTCTACTGTTCATAGACGTCAAAATAAAAGTCTCTACTGTCCACAGACTTCAAAATAAAAGTCTCTACTGTTCATAGACGTCAAAATAAAACTCTCTACTGTCCACAGACGTCAAAATAAAAGTTTCTACTGTCCACAGATGTCAAAATAAAAGTTTCTACTGTCCACAGACGTCAAAATAAAAGTCTCTACTGTTCATAGACGTCAAAATAAAAGTCTCTACTGTTCATAGACGTCAAAATAAAACTCTCTACTGTCCACAGACGTCAAAATAAAAGTCTCTACTGTCCACAGACGTCAAAATAAAAGTCTCTACTGTCCACAGACGTCAAAATAAAAGTCTCTACTGTCCACAGACGTCAAAATAAAAGTCTCTACTGTTCATAGACGTCAAAATAAAACTCTCTACTGTCCACAGACGTCAAAATAAAAGTTTCTACTGTCCACAGATGTCAAAATAAAAGTTTCTACTGTCCACAGACGTCAAAATAAAAGTCTCTAAAATAAAAGTCTCTACTGTTCATAGACGTCAAAATAAAACTCTCTACTGTCCACATACGTCAAAATAAAAGTCTCTACTGTCCACAGACGTCAAAATAAAAGTCTCTACTGTCCACAGACGTCAAAATAAAAGTCTCTACTGTTCATAGACGTCAAAATAAAACTCTCTACTGTCCACAGACGTCAAAATAAAAGTTTCTACTGTCCACAGATGTCAAAATAAAAGTTTCTACTGTCCACAGACGTCAAAATAAAAGTCTCTAAAATAAAAGTCTCTACTGTTCATAGACGTCAAAATAAAACTCTCTACTGTCCACATACGTCAAAATAAAAGTCTCTACTGTTCATAGACGTCAAAATAAAAGTTTCTACTGTCCACAGTTGTCAAAATAAAAGTTTCTACTGTCCACAGACGTCAAAATAAAAGTCTCTACTGTTCATAGACGTCAAAATAAAAGTCTCTACTGTTCATAGACGTCAAAATAAAAGTCTCTACTGTCCACATACGTCAAAATAAAAGTCTCTACTGTCCACAGACGTCAAAATAAAAGTCTCTACTGTTCATAGACGTCAAAATAAAAGTCTCTACTGTTCATAGACGTCAAAATAAAACTCTCTACTGTCCACAGATGTCAAAATAAAAGTCTCTACTGTTCATAGACGTCAAAATAAAAGTCTCTACTGTTTACTCTACTGTCTAGCACGTTAGTTAACTGAGGAACTGGTTAAGGTTTAGGACTAAGATTTGAATTGTGGTTAGGTTCAGGTTAGTGTTAGTCATTAACTGGTTATGGTTAAAGTTAGTGATAAGGCTTTGTTCAAAAGAATGAAAGTCAGAGTCTTTAAAAGTATAGCTGTATGAACTGTGTGTGTGTTTGACCCTCATGTGTTCATTAGACATTAAAACTTTCACAGGCGACAGATGAAAATAGACTTGAAGCTAAATCTGGTACAAAGACTCTGTTTTCTCCACTGAGATGAAGCTGAGATGTCATTTAAACACGGTCCCTAAACTAAAACTAAACTAGTCTCAAAATAAAATAAACTCAACATTCTGTATAATTACAATTTTAATTCAGTTTAAATAAACATTTGGTGTACAGGTATACTGTATTTCAGTCTATACCCTCTAAAATAAAATAGAATCTACTGTTTATGGTCTGTATTACATGATCTTAAAATATACACTTGTTATTAGCTTTCATTTCAGATAAAACCTGCTTTCATACATTTAAATGTAGGATATTTACGTGTGTTACAAACAATCACATTAACTCTAAATACGGTCACATTCTGCTATAACACAATAACTACATTTGATGATGATATGATTGTCAACGCTGCCGCCTTTAAAAAAGTAGGAAACTAATCTATATAGATTTGGATATATTTAGATATCCAAAATCTAAGACCAGATCCCTTGTTATCATGGATTTCTGTTTTTTTAATCATATTTTTCTTTTCTTTCCTAATATTTATTGGGTTTTTTGCACCAATAATCAGATTAAAACGCTGTTACTGTGTTAACTTTACATTACATTACATTACATTACATTACATGTCATTTAGCAGACGCTTTTATCCAATTTAAACATTTGGGTACAAAGAATCGGGTAACTTTACCTGATTCTGATTCTGACACACATGTAACTGTGTAACTCACTGTTAAGTAACAATATTTAATTGTTAGTTAATGTTAAATTCAATGACTTGATGATTGTCTAACATTTATTTTAGAATAATAGACACACAATATACATAGAATAAAGTAGAAAAATAGAATGAAACTGTAAAACGTAAAGATGAGGAGTGTGTAATAAATAATAATTATGAACTGTAAAACATACCCTATTGTAAAGTGTAACTATGGAAATGTTATATTTGCAACAAAGATAACATCAGGAAAAAGTATGGAATAATGTGAAGAATGAAGAATGTTTCTATAAAAGTAAGCAGATGTAAATAAAGAGCAGATTCCTCTTTAGTGAAGAGAGAAAGTGCTTTTTCTTACCAGTGCGTGAATCAGCGAGCAGATGACAAACAGACAAAAAGAAAAGCAGAAAAATCAAAGTTTCCTCACGTTTGTCCTCATGTAAATAACTTCCGGTATGAAAAAACAGTCTCAGCAGACGAAGCTGAAGCAAACATGAGTTTTCCTCTCACTCCGCTGCTGCTCTGGCTCTTCTCTCCTCTCTCCTCACTCCGCACACGCTCAGCCTCCCGCTCTCCTATTGGCTGTCTGCGGCAGCTGACGTCATCGGCCCGCGTTGTGATTGGCTGAGGCTGCACGTCAGTCTCCGGTGTCCACGTGTGCACTTTCACTCCGCCTGTTCGTCCCTCCTCTCTCTGTGGAAAAAAAAAAACAACCCGCTATCTTTCCATCCAGACATGACGAGTCGAGCCGAAGGAAGCCGAACTGAGCCGAGCCGAATCGAAACACGAGGACAAGAGCTGCAGCACGTCCGCACACACACACACACACACACACACCACTGAAGGAAGAAGACAATTAAAAACACACTTTCTCCACTTCACAGCACCACTCACTTTTACAGCATGTGAGGCAAACAACAAACAAACAAACAAACAAACAAAAAAACAGGTCACCTGATTGACTCTTATCTTTTTTGTTAATGTGTTGCCTGGGGCAACGGAATCTCATTTGCTTTGATCTATGTTCATCCAAGAAAATGCTAAAAACAGCCCACACCAAAGTCCAGAGGGAAAATCAGTGATTTTAGCTGGTGGGGACACAGCTGCTGGTCCTGTGCTGCCTCGTGTGGTCACTTTGTGTCACTGAGGTCAATCTGAACAAAGGATTTGAAATGTTGAAATGACAATAATAAGAGATTTGAACTTGAGAGAGTAAGTGGTTTACAAACTTCACTTTCCTGTTGAAAAAGTCTGTCTCACAGTGACATAAAGACATGAACATGATCTTAAGATATCGTAGTTGATGTACATTTTTAACTGAGTGTTTTATTAAGTGGCTAAAATCAGTTTTTCCTTGTTTCAGCCTCTCAAGCAGGATTAGCATCGGAGCTAAGAGCGGAGGACTCTTTCTACCATCTGATAGTGGCGTGTGGGGGGGGCTGGTGCCCACCTCCCACCACAAACACACTGTGCACTGAAGTGCACTCTTGATTGGTAAAAACTTGAGGAAGTGGTTGTCAGGTGTCCTCTACAGTAAAAAAAAAAAACATTTGTTGTTTCTAAAGGATTTTGTTTGTAGTGAAGCGAGGTGATGCGGTGCCCTATGACATGCTCCTGTAACTATAACTATTATTGTTATTAGGACTTAGTACCTCATATTTATGACTAAGGATCTCATATTTATGACTTAGTACCTCATATTTATGACTAAGGATCTCATATTTATGACTTAGTATTCAATTATTATGACTTAGTATCTCATATTTATGACTATCTCATATTTATGACTTAGTATATCATATTTATGACTAAGTATTCAATTATTATGACTTAGTATCTCATATTTATGACTTAGTATATCATATTTATGACTTAGTATATCATATTTATGACTAAGTATCTCATATTTATGACTTAGTATCTCATATTTGACTAAGTATCTCATATTTATGACTTAGTATGTCATTTGTATGACTCAGTATCTCATATTTATGACTTAGTATTCAATTATTATGACTTAGTATCTCATATTTATGACTAAGTATCTCATATTTATGACTAAGTATCTCATATTTATGACTAAGTATCTCATATTTATGACTAAGTATCTCATATTTATGACTTAGTATATCATATTTATGACTAAGTATCTCATATTTATGACTTAGTAATTAATTATTATGACTTAGTATGTCATATTTATGACTATCTCATATTTATGACTTAGTAATTAATTATTATGACTAAGTATATCATATTTATGACTAAGTATCTCATATTTATGACTAAGTATATCATATTTATGACTAAGTATCTCATATTTATGACTTAGTATCTCATATTTATGACTATCTCATATTTATGACTTAGTATGTCATATTTATGACTAAGTATATCATATTTATGACTAAGTATCTCATATTTATGACTTAGTATCTCATATTTATGACTTAGTATATCATATTTATGACTTAGTATCTCATATTTATGACTTAGTAATTAATTATTATGATTTAGTATATCATATTTATGACTTAGTATCTCATATTTATGACTTAGTATATCATATTTATGACTTAGTATCTCATATTTATGACTTAGTAATTAATTATTATGACTTAGTATATCATATTTATGACTTAGTATCTCATATTTATGACTATCTCATATTTATGACTTAGTATGTCATATTTATGACTAAGTATATCATATTTATGACTAAGTATCTCATATTTATGACTTAGTATCTCATATTTATGACTTAGTATATCATATTTATGACTTAGTATCTCATATTTATGACTTAGTAATTAATTATTATGATTTAGTATATCATATTTATGACTTAGTATCTCATATTTATGACTTAGTATATCATATTTATGACTTAGTATCTCATATTTATGACTTAGTAATTAATTATTATGACTTAGTATATCATATTTATGACTAAGTATCTCATATTTATGACTTAGTAATTAATTATTATGACTTAGTATCTCATATTTATGACTTAGTATCTCATATTTCTGACTATCTCATATTTATTACTGAGTATGTCATATTTATGACTAAGTATATCATATTTATGACTAAGTATCTCATATTTATGACTAAATATCTCATATTTATGACTTAGTATCTCATATTTATGACTTAGTATCTCATATTTATGACTAGTATCTCATATTTATGACTAAGTAGCTCATATTTATGACTTAGTATGTCATATTTATGACTAAGTATCTCATATTTATGACTCAGTATATCATATTTATAACTAAGCATCACATATTTGATTAAGTATCTCATATTTTTTGATTTAGTATGTCATATTTATGACTTAGTAGCTCATATTTATGACTTAGTATGTCATATTCATGACTAAGTATCTCATATTTAGGACTCAGTATCTCATATTTATGACTTAGTATGTCATATTTATGACTAGTATCTCATATTTATGACTAAGTAGCTCATATTTATGACTTAGTATGTCATATTTATGACTAAGTATCTCATATTTATGACTTAGTATGTCATATTTATGACTAAGTATCTCATATTTATGACTCAGTATATCATATTTATAACTAAGCATCACATATTTGATTAAGTATCTCATATTTTTTGATTTAGTATGTCATATTTATGACTTAGTAGCTCATATTTATGACTTAGTATGTCATATTCATGACTAAGTATCTCATATTTAGGACTCAGTATCTCATATTTATGACTTAGTATGTCATATTTATGACTAGTATCTCATATTTATGACTAAGTAGCTCATATTTATGACTTAGTATGTCATATTTATGACTAAGTATCTCATATTTATGACTAAGTATGTCATATTTATGACTAAGTATCTCATATTTATGACTCAGTATATCATATTTATAACTAAGCATCACATATTTGATTAAGTATCTCATATTTTTTGATTTAGTATGTCATATTTATGACTTAGTAGCTCATATTTATGACTTAGTATGTCATATTCATGACTAAGTATCTCATATTTAGGACTCAGTATCTCATATTTATGACTTAGTATGTCATATTTATGACTAGTATCTCATATTTATGACTAAGTAGCTCATATTTATGACTTAGTATGTCATATTTATGACTAAGTATCTCATATTTATGACTTAGTATGTCATATTTATGACTAAGTATCTCATATTTATGACTCAGTATATCATATTTATAACTAAGCATCACATATTTGATTAAGTATCTCATATTTTTTGATTTAGTATGTCATATTTATGACTTAGTAGCTCATATTTATGACTTAGTATGTCATATTCTTGACTAAGTATCTCATATTTATGACTTAGTAGCTCATATTTATGACTTAGTATGTCATATTCATGACTAAGTATCTCATATTTAGGACTCAGTATCTCATATTTATGACTTAGTATGTCATATTTATGACTAGTATCTCATATTTATGACTAAGTAGCTCATATTTATGACTTAGTATGTCATATTTATGACTAAGTATCTCATATTTATGACTAAGTATGTCATATTTATGACTAAGTATCTCATATTTATGACTCAGTATATCATATTTATAACTAAGCATCACATATTTGATTAAGTATCTCATATTTTTTGATTTAGTATGTCATATTTATGACTTAGTAGCTCATATTTATGACTTAGTATGTCATATTCATGACTAAGTATCTCATATTTAGGACTCAGTATCTCATATTTATGACTTAGTATGTCATATTTATGACTAGTATCTCATATTTATGACTAAGTAGCTCATATTTATGACTTAGTATGTCATATTTATGACTAAGTATCTCATATTTATGACTTAGTATGTCATATTTATGACTAAGTATCTCATATTTATGACTCAGTATATCATATTTATAACTAAGCATCACATATTTGATTAAGTATCTCATATTTTTTGATTTAGTATGTCATATTTATGACTTAGTAGCTCATATTTATGACTTAGTATGTCATATTCATGACTAAGTATCTCATATTTATGACTTAGTAGCTCATATTTATGACTTAGTAAGTCATATTCATGACTAAGTATCTCATATTTAGGACTCAGTATCTCATATTTATGACTTAGTATGTCATATTTATGACTAGTATCTCATATTTATGACTAAGTAGCTCATATTTATGACTTAGTATGTCATATTTATGACTAAGTATCTCATATTTATGACTAAGTATGTCATATTTATGACTAAGTATCTCATATTTATGACTCAGTATATCATATTTATAACTAAGCATCACATATTTGATTAAGTATCTCATATTTTTTGATTTAGTATGTCATATTTATGACTTAGTAGCTCATATTTATGACTTAGTATGTCATATTCATGACTAAGTATCTCATATTTAGGACTCAGTATCTCATATTTATGACTAAGTACCTCATATTTATGACTAGGTGTCTCATATTTATGACTTAGTATATCATATTAATGACTAAATGTCTCATATTTATGACTTAGTATATCATATTTATAACTAAGCATCTTGCATTTGACTAAGTATGTCATATTTATGACTTAGTATGTAATTTTTATGACTTAGTATTCAATTATTATGACTTAGTAGCTCATATTTATGACTAAGTATCTCATATTTATGACTTAGTATATCATATTTATGACTAAGTATCTCATACTTATGACTAAGTATGCCATATTTATGACTTAGTATCTCATATTTATGACTATCTCCTATTTATGACTTAGTATATCATATTTATGACTAAGTATCTCATATTTATGACTTAGTACGTCATTTGTATGACTCAGTATCTCATATTTATGACTTAGTATTCAATTATTATGACTTCGTATATCATATTTATGACTAAGTATCTCATATTTATGACTTAGTATATCATATTTATGACTAAGTACCTCATATTTATGACTTAGTATATCATATTTATGACTAAGTACCTCATATTTATGACTAAGTACCTCATATTTATGACTAAGTGTCTCATATTTATGACTTAGTATATCATATTTATAACTAAGCATCTCATATTTGACTAAGTATGTCATATTTATGACTTAGTATGTCATATTTATGACTAAGTATTCCATTAGTATCTCATATTTATGACTAAGCATCTCATATTTATGACTAAGTATCTTATATTTATGACTAAGTATTTTATTATTATGACTTAGTATCTCATATTTATGACTAAGTATCTTATATTTATGACTTAGTATGATAGATAGATCGATAGATCGATCGATAGATATGTAGAAGGATGGATGGACAGACAGATGATTAGTGATGTTTACCCTCGCTACCAGTAGGTGGCAGTATGAGAGTCAGTCAGTCATCATCTACTGCTTTATCCTCCATTATCCGCTTTATCCTGAGATTAGCAGTGCCAATCTCAGCTACATCGGGCGATAGGCGGGGTACACCCTGGACAGTTCGCCAGTCCATCACAGGGCCACACACAGATAGAGACAAACAACCATTCACTCTCACACTCACTCCTATGGTCAATTTAGAGTGACCAATTTACCTAATCCCCACATTGCATGTTTTTGGACCGTGGGAGGAAGCCGGAGAACCCGGAGAGAACCCACGCACACACATGAGGTGTTTAACATATTTTATTGACTCAAACCTTAAAAAAAACAAGGCCACACATTTTAGTTTGTCATATTCATCTCTACTCAGAAGGTTTGCATAATGTAACCGCTTGTGTGTATTCAGCATATGTATCATTACCTATATTAATCTCTGTAAATTGGACTTGATATGAAATCTTAGTTTGATCACTGATTGACAATGAACAATTTTTTAAATCTTCAAAACTAAAAATGAAGTGTTTATTTACACGTGGGTGTGAGTCATGGTGGGTAAGAAAAATAGGTTAAAATACACATATTTTGCGCCCTTCACTCTATGGACAGCATAAATAGACATCAATTGAAAAATGACTAAATTTGACCAGCAGGTGTCGCACTGTGCTGTCTGAAATGGTCAGTAAATCAAAATAAACAACACATTGTCATGTTGTGATGCTTAGATGCTCAACAACACATCCTCTTCCCTTCATGGATGTATGGGCGCCTCTGAAATGATAAAAACACACAGATAAAATGCATGCTGTATACAGGCCTAACAATGTTGCAAATAAACCAACAAATACCAGATGAAACCAATATCATTCAATACATTTCTATCAATAACAAAGTATAGGCCTATGAGCAAACCAGACATACAGTTAAATACTCTCATACTGCCACCTACTGGAAGCGAGGTAAACATCACTAATCATCTATCCATCCTTCTATCTATCTATCTATCATTTGTTTCTCTACTATCCTCTTGGCTTTTATTTTGAAGTTTTTGCGTTTACTTTTGGGTCACCTGACTTCCTGTCCTTCACTTCGTTCCTCAGAAAGAAAAAAGGCAAAATAAATAGTGAAAAAACTAAATTATTCAACTATTTGGTTTTTCTCGTTTTTTGATTTTGACAACAAAGACGAATAAACGAAAAACGATGGTATTTCCGTTTTCTCGTGACTTGGTTTAAACGAAACGTACACGGACCACGGACCCATCTAATAATTATGACTTATAGAATTGTGACTTACTAGAGATAAGTGGCGGAAACGGGCTTCCATACTTATTTATGACGTATGTCCGTTTTGAACCGGCGCGCGCGTTTTCCCCGGCGTCACGTGATCCTATCAGGAAGCGTTCGTTGGACATGACATGTCACAGCAGAGGACTTCGTCTGTACATGTCTGTCTCTCTCTGTGTGTGTCCCTGTCTCTCTCTCTCTCTGTGTGTGTGTGTGTGTGTGTTAGTTCCGTAACTCTGGAAACAACATGTCCGACATTTTGTCCAGGATAAAACAGAGCGTGGTGGAGAAGAGAAAGAAAACGCCCGTTACTCAGGGCGAGCTACACAAGTGGGGTTTGACAGGTTCGTGCGAAGTCTGGTTACTATAGCAACGGCAACGTCTTTAACGTGCTGTTTAGAAACCGTTTCAACTTTAAGCTCTAACCGACTTACTGTTGTGTTTGTGTTGACTTGTTGTCGTTTTTTTGTTTTGCCGGTGATTTTGACTTGTGACGTCACTTCCGGACAGGGATTCAGCTGAGACAGTACCAGGTGGACGGTGTCCGGTGGTTGACCCAGTGTCTGGAGAAGCAGCAGGGGTGCATTCTGGGAGATGAGATGGGTTTAGGAAAAACCTGTCAGGTGCGTCACAGATTTTCTGATCGATTGATTGATTTGTATTATTGTTGCGTTTTATTTAGAGCTGATACAATGAATCGATTATTAATCCATTACTAAATTAATCGACAACTATTTTGATAATTAATAATCGGTTTGAAGTTTTTTCATGATTAAAACAAGATTTCTGATTGTTTCAGCTTCTTAAATTTGACTATTTTCTTAATTTCTTCGCTCTGGATCACAAAGAAATCATGAAAAGTGAATCATTTTGGTTTGTGGACAAAAGAAGACATTTGAGAACATCATCATTTCCAGGTTTGAAGAACAACGATCAATATTTTTTAAGGTTTTCTGATATTTCATGGACTAAACGATTCATCGAGAAAAGAATCGACAGATTAATCAATTATGAAAATAATCGTTAGTTACAGCTCTAGTTTTATTTATATTGGAAGTCGGAAGTGATGTCACCCCCGACTTCATCACATTCCAGTTGAGAAGTCAGGAAAAAAAACAAGTTAAGAACAACACTGTTGAATTTAGTGCACAGAATGAGCGTAACAACATGTTTACGGATTAAAATTCAGCTGCGTCCTTTCAGTCATTCCAGGGGGTTACGATTTATCACCATCGTTTTTAATTCTTGTTTTTCATTAAAAAATTTTTTTCCTATCTGCAAAAATCTAAAAAAAAGAAGATATTTCCTTCAGTTTACACATGCTTTAATTATCATTGTGGTGATTTGGGCTGTAACTAGTGATAATCAAAGGAACTGATCAATTAATTGATTCATTGTTTGGTTCAGAAAATGCTGAAAAATCTAAGTCAAACCTGAAAATCATGATGTTCTCAAATGTCTTGTTTTTGTCCACAAACCAAAATTATTTCTTTGTTTTATGAAGCAAAGAAACCAGAAAATATTCACATTTAAGAAGCTGAAAAACTATTACGAAATTATTAAGAAAAAAACTCAAATTGATCAAAGTGACTATTAATTTAGTCATTGATTAAGTTAATTCCATAAAATGAAAGATGTTACGGTGTGTGTGACACGTTCTTTATCATCATTTGTCTCTTCAGACGATCTCTCTGCTGGTCTACATGTGTGGCGCTCGTAAGGACAAAGGTCCATTTTTAGTCCTGAGTCCACTCTCTGTCCTGGAGAACTGGAGGAAAGAGCTAGACAGGTACTGTCACATTTATACTCAGTCAGTCTCCATGTTCCTGCTTTCTGAACCAGGTTTTAGCCACTTTAACAAAAGACTGATAATAAAATCCACGTCGCTTTAAGTCTACAATATCTACATCACATGTTCACGTCTTTATCTCACTGTCAGACAGACTTTTCCAACAGGAAACAGAAGTTTGTAAACCACTCACTCTCCCACACCAAAGTCCAGAGAGAAAATCAGTGATTTTAACATCACACATACAGGAGTTGTTGATCCATCATTAAGTTCAAATGTCTTATTTTACGACTTCAGTGTTTGAAATCCTTTGTTCAGATTGACCTCAGTGACACAAAGTGACCACACGAGGCAGCAGAGGACCAGCAGCTCCTGTGTCCCTGTGAGCTAAAATCACTGATTTTCTCTGTGGACTTTGGTGTGGGAGAGTGAGTGGTTTACAAACTTAAGTTTCCTTTTGGAAAGTATGTTCAATTAATTATGGAAACAAAGTGGAAAAAATTGATTTTATTCTGTGAGTTTTTTTAGTAAGTGCCTAAAATCTGTTTTTCTTTGTGTCCCTGTTGGCAGCCATTTTTTCACTGAGCCCCAGTTTGGCTCCTATTTCCAGGACACATTCTCATATTTTCCGTGACTAGAATATTGGTCAGACATTTTCCCGGACGTGTGTGGGTTTACTGTAAAAACAAAAAAAGTATTTGAAATAAAAATGATGTGCTTGTTAGATTTGACCCAGGTGCAACTCAAACTGCATACAATCAAGAAAGATAAATATATGTCACACTCACAGATTGTCCCACGAGCTGCCATTTGTATAACCTGGGTTTAATCCGTCTCATATATATATATATATATATATATATATATATATATATATATATATATATATATATATGTATACATATATATGTATATATATATATATATATGTATACATATATATGTATATGTATATATATGTATACATATATATGTATATGTATATATATATATATATATATATGTATACATATATATGTATATGTATATATATATATGTGTGTGTATATATATATGTATATGTATACATATATATGTGTATATATATATATATATATGTATATATATATATGTAGTATTTGGTGTAAGTAGTGAGTTTGTGTTTGTCCTGGGTTTCAGCTTTGCTCCGTCGCTGACTGTCCTGTGTTACAAAGGAGACAAAGAGAAACGAGCTGAGATTCAGAGAGAAAGATCGATGCAGGATTTCCACGTTCTTCTCACCACGTACGAGGTCTGTGGCCACTTTTCTACTGAAAACACAAAGACTGAAGCTTCACTCGTGCTTTAAAGTGACCTGTCTTTACTCTTCTGCTGCGTTACAGCTCTGCCTCAAAGACACCTCATACCTGAAACGGTGAGTTTGAACTGTTTTTAAAATAAATGCTTAATCTCTCTGAATTTAGATAATCCCATATGAACACGTAGTACAGGGCTGGTTTATCATGATGTCAATATTTTAAATTAGGGTGAAATATATAACAACATGGAATATAGGCCTGAATTAAACAAAAAATAACAAACTATAACAAAAACATATTTAAAAAAAAACCTGTAATTTACATATAATACAATAAGTAAACATTTATACCTGAAAGGGGTAGTTGAAGTTTTTGGTGTGTTTTACACAGACACAGAACCTCACTTTAAGTGAAAACATGTCTGTTTTTAGATTTAAACCATATAACAAAGACTCCAACATCTTCAGAACATGTCCACGTCTTTGTCTCTCTCTCTGTTAGACAACAACAGGAAAGTCAAATTTGTAAACCACTAAAGTCCAAAGAGAAAATCAGTGATTTAAGATCACGGGGACACAGTATGAGGGTTACTTCTTATCTTAATTCAAGAGCATATTATATTGATTTGAGAACATTATGTGTTGATTTCACAAGGAATCGGATCTTGTGCGCACAAAATTACGGACCTGAAGGTAAAGGAAAAAGTGTGTGCGTGGCAGATTAAATTTAAGACATAAAGTGTTGAAGCTAGGAAAGATACCGTCATCAAAAAGGTCTTTGAAGCTATTAAGGCCTTGCTTAGCCCAGAGAGTGAAGGATGAGTACAAAATGGAGGGAGCTAATGGATGGTTGTTGTCAATAGGCCCCACAAAGGAGGCGAGGAGAACTTAAAATGGCAGTGGAATTGTATCCAAATTTTAAAGTGGACTGCACCAGAGGGTTTGAGGAATGACGGTGGGGGGGGGAGGGAGATGACGAACCAAACATCAGGATGTTTAAGCTAGTAAACAAGTGTGTGTATGTTAGCGGCCTAATAATAGTGCATGAAATTAGGGAGCACAAGGCCACCCCTATAACTGCCTCACTGATCCTAGGGACCTTTCCACCCCATACAAATGTAGTGATTTCCTGATCTAGTGTCTAAAGAAACTCATTGGTAAAAAATAGGGGAAGGCGTAGAAAAACAGATATTCATCTTAATGCATTGCACTGTTCCAGCGTTGGAAGTCTGATTTCATTTTGGCTACTGAAGGAGTGAGATTGGCTTTAAACATGGAATGTAGTGTGTGAGTAATCTCAAGGACAGACTGAATCAAAGGAACAGAGGACACTGGGTTTGTTATATAAAGCAGCAGATCATCTGTATAAAGAGACGCCATATGCTCCACACCATGCCCAGTGATACCTTCAGAATTCGGTAGGGCCTTAGGCGCCATAGAAAGGGGCTCAATAGATATGGCAAAAAGTAACTGAGATAGCAGGCACCCCTGACGCGTCCCCCTGGAAAGTGGAAAGAATGGGGAGCGTATAGATAAATCCCCCCACTCTACACGGTCGAAAGGCCTTTTACATTATTTAGTCATTTAGCAGACACTTTTATCCAAAGCGACTTACAATAAGTGCATTTAAACATTTGGGTACAAATAAGAGCTAGAAGTAAGTAAGAGCTTCAAGTAAGCCAAACTATGAAGTGCTAGTCATAAGTGCGATGTATGAGCAAGTTTTTTTTGGTCGGAAGAAATGTGTTTTTAGTCGCCGGGCGGAAGATGTGGAGGATGTTGATGGGGAGCTTGTTCCACCATTTGGGAGCTAGGACAGTGAACAGTCTCGAGTTCTGTGAATGCCTCTGCGATCCTCTCAGTGAGGGGGCAGCAAGCCAGTTTGCTGATGCAGAGCGGAGTGGGCGGGCTGGGGTGTAGGTTTTGATCATGTCCTGGATGTAGGCTGGACCGGATCCGTTTGTAGCATGGAACGCAAGCACTAGAGTCTTGAAGCAGATGCGAGCAGCTACAGGAAGCCAGTGAAGGGAGCGGAGGAGCGGTGTAGTGTGGGAGAATTTTGGTAAGTTGAAGTTAGAGTTGCAGTAGTCCAAGCGTGAGATGACAAGAGCCTGGACCAGAACCTGTGCCGCCTTCTGGGTTAGAAGAGGCCGTATCCTCCTGATGTTGTGCAACATGTATCTGCAAGATCGAGCTGTTACATTACAGCAATGTTGGCAGTGAGGGAGAGATGGTCATCAAGTGTCACACCCAGGTTCCTTGCGGTATGAGAAGGAGCTACCACAGAGTTGTCGAGGGTGATGGTTAAATCTGTGGTGGGAGAGCCCTTTGCTGGGAGAAAAAGAAACTCAGTCTTGTTGAGATTGAGTTTCAGGTGATGGTCAGACATCCACTGAGAGATGTCGGTCAGACAAGCGGAGATCCGTTCTGCTACATGTGTCGGAGCTGGGAAAAGAGAGAATGAGTTGGGTGTCATCGGCGTAGGAAAAACCATGAGAGAGAATAACAGAACCAAGAGAGTTGGTGTACAGAGAGAAGAGGAGAAGTGACAGCAAGAAGTGCAGTTTCGGTCGAGTGACCTGCTTTAAAACCAGACTGAAGAGGATCAAGAAGGTTGTTCTGGTGAAGGTAGGAGGAGAGTTGATTAAAGATAGCACGCTCCAGAGTTTTGGAGAGAAAAGGAAGAAGAGAGACAGGTCTGTAGTTATTTACTTCAGACGGGTCAAGGGGGGTTTTTTTTAAGGAGGGGGGTCACTATGGCCTATTTAAGAGAGTCCAGAAAGCAACCAGATGATAGAGATGTGTTAATGAGGTGGGTGAGGAAAGGAAGAAGATCAGAAGCAATTGACTGAAGAAGGTGAGAGGGGATAGGGTCAAGGGGGCAGGAGGTGGGGCGGGCAGAGGTTATTAGGGAAAGAACTTGATCCTGAGATAGAGGGGTGAAAGTGGATAGAGAAGGAAGTGAATTTGTGGTTGGTAGAGTGGTGAGATCAGGAGGTGGGGTTAAGAAAGAAGAGCGAATGTCATCTACTTTTTTGTGAAGTAGTTGACAAAATGAATTGGTAGAAGGGAGGAGGGGGGTGGGGGGGTCAAGGAGGTTAGAGAAGATCGAGAAAAGTTTGGGGTTAGAGAAAGAGGATTGAATTTTAGTCTGATAGAAAGATTGTTTGTCTTCGTCTTCCTGAGTCTGCCGCTGAAGCTGCCACTTCAAAGACACCTGATTAGGGGCTGATTGGTTGCAGCTGTGTGGCCACGCCCCTGTAGCCAATGAAACTTCACACCTGGTGATGGTGATGGCTCAATAGAAACTAGGTCAAAAAAGCAACAATAACAACTTTCTCTTTGACCTAGCAGACAAAATATCAACAACAAACTTTCACCTTAACTAAACAGACAAGTCAAAAGTCAAGCAACCCAGCTAGTTACAATAGTATTGTAACTGTAATTAAATTAATGAAATAGCAACCAAATAAGAAAGACCTTCAGAAGTGATACTTAGCTTAATTCCAGTAGTCCTATGAGATACCCAGAAAGTCCAAATGCACACTGGACACCTTCTCTGCATCTAAGGAGACGATGACCTCCGGAGACGGGGAACAGTATGATGTGCAATTTTTGGGGTCTTTGTCTTTCTTAAGCAAGAGTGAAGAGTGCTTGACTTAGAGTTTGGGGCAGGGAACCATTCGCCAATGACTCGTTAAACATATCTGATAGGATTGGAGCAAGCTTGTCAGAAAATGTCTTATAAAACAGGCCCATAGCCATCTGGACCCAGTGTCTTGCCACTTTGCATGGATTTAATAGCCTTTTTAATCTCAGCCGTTTGCAAGGGTCTGTCGAACTCAGTGGCCAGCTCTGGATAAATAGTGGGCAACTCAAAAAAATTGTCCATACAACTTGTGTCAGAGGGCAGTTTAGATTTATAAAGGGAGGTGTAAAAGGTCTCAAAACTTTGTTCATGTCTCGGGGTCAGAGACAAGGTTATCTGACCCGTGTCTGATATGAGGAATCAGCCGAGAGGCTGCCTGGCTCTGAAGCTGATGTGCCAATAGCCGACTATGTTTGTCACCAAATTCATATGATAGGCCGCGAGAGTGTAAGATCAAGCGTTCCGCTGTCTTTGTAGATAATAGATTTAATTCAGACTATAGTTTAATCTCTTTTTGTAGAGCTCCTGTGAAGCTCTGTGGCCTGTTGTTCATCCAGTTTGAGAATATAGTCAGTCAGTCAGTTTATTCTGTTCACTATTCTTGTGAGATGTTTAAGAGATAATTTCACCCTTTCACTCTAATTCATGTGTCCATCACATTTATCGGTAACTTTATGAACAGATAGTGATGATAAGACATCAGTGGTGGTGTTCACGATGTCAGTATGAATCCACGCTGTGCTCGTACACAGCTGTGACGTCACTCTGGGAAATAAGATGTTTGTATGTATATGTGTATGTGTGTATATGTATATATGTGTCTATGTGTAAATATGTATATATGTATATGTGTACTGTATATGTATATATGTGTCTGTGTAAATATGTGTATATGTATATGTGTATATATGTGTCTATGTGTAAATACGTGTATATGTATGTGTGTATATGTATATGTGTCTATGTGTAAATATGTGTATATGTATGTGTGTATATGTGTGTCTATGTGTAAATATGTGTATATGTCATGATGAAGGTGATGTGGTTTTCTTCTCCAGCACACTGTCCATGTGGCTATTGTTATGAAAAGCACGGGCGCTCGTGTATTGATGAACTGATATTTCGATAGAAAGTCATCAAGTGCACAAGCAGTTTTCAGACACCAAATTCACGAAATAATTTAACAATCATTTAAAATAAAAAAAAATAAGATTTGAACTTAGTGATGGAGGCAGCAGTTGATCGACAACTCCTGTGTGTGTGATGTTAAAATCACTGATTTTCTCTATGGACTTTGGTATGGGAGAGTGAGTGGTTTAAAAACTTCACTTTCCTGTCAGAAATGGCAAAGTTGTATACAGGTGAATTGTAGGTCACAGGTCATTGGTTGTTCCTCTGTTCTCCAGGTGGAAGTGGAAGGTACTGGTCGTGGACGAGGCTCATCGTCTGAAGAACCAAAAGTCACTGTTACATAAAACTCTGACACAGGTAACTGTCTCCTCATCATCTCACCTCTGTGAACACTGTCTCCTCATCATCTCACCTCTGTGAACACTGTCTCCTCATCATCTCACCTCTCTGTGAACACTGTCTCCTCATCATCTCACCTCTCTGTGAACACTGTCTCCTCATCATCTCACCTCTCTGTGAACACTGTCTCCTCATCATCTCACCTCTCTGTGAACACTGTCTCCTCATCATCTCACCTCTCTGTGAACACTGTCTCCTCATCATCTCACCTCTCTGTGAACACTGTCTCCTCATCATCTCACCTCTCTGTGAACACTGTCTCCTCAGCTGTTTACTGATGATTGTGTGTGTGTCAGTTGTGTTCAGAGTTCAGAGTGCTGCTGACAGGAACACCGATCCAGAACAATCTTCAGGAACTCTACTCTCTGCTGACTTTCATCCAGCCCAGCGTCTTCACTGTGGACGAGCTTAACACTTTTGTGCAGTATTACGCAGACGTACGGAAGAATCCTGCTCTTGGTACGATTCATGTTCAACCTTTTAAACCATGTGACGTTATTTGTTTGCTGCGTCTTTCGTCTGACAACTGTCACACCTGACTGAGGGAGCGTTTGTGTGTGTATACAGCAGCAGAGCAGGGGTGGGCCGGACACAAGAAGTTGATCTGAATTTGTCTCTGTGTCCCTGTGTCCCTGTGTCTGTGTGTGTGTGTGTCCCTGTGTCTGTGTGTGTGTGTTTGTGTGTGTCAGCTGCTGAACTTCAGAAGGTCTTGGAGCCGTTTCTTCTGCGCAGAGTTAAATCTGAGGTGGCTCTAGATTTGCCCAGGAAGGTGGAGCTGGTGGTTTATCACGGCATGTCGGCTCTGCAGAAGAAATACTACAAAGCTGTTCTGATGAAGAACTCTGGTAAGATACCACACACTGTTCTCACCAACATACAGCCCTGGTCATTTACATCTTTATCTGTCTTTATCTAAGTGCCACAAGGGGGAGCATGACATGAAGTTTTATTCTATAACTCGGACAAAATGCAACTAAAGCGTCCCGCCCCCTTTCATTGGTCCACTGGTCACATAAACATAACCTGTCGTCAAATAAAGTAATGTTAAACAAACCAAAAACATTTCTGTAAATAACGTCAGTTTTATGACCTTTAATTCTGCACAATTGTTTTGTAACTTGACATTTTTGTAAAAAAAAAAAAGAAGAGGAAATGATTGTGATTTGACAACAGTCTGTAATTGAAACAAAAGGTTTTACTGTTTTTAATTTTGTAACATTTTTGTAACATGTGACCGAAATGTTCCGTAACTTTTGTAAACGTTTTTTTTGTGACTTGACAACAGTTTGTACATTTAAACAATAATAATAAGAACATTAGTTACAGGTTTTTGTAAACCTGAATTTTGCAAACTTTTTAACATTGTGATATTTTTGTTGTGATACAACTTAATAAAACAAAAATACGCTTTGTAACAGGTTGTTGTGATAACTAATGTTATTTACATGTCTTTGTAACATGTTTTCTGAACATTACTAATGTCTGTAGATAACGTTTGTCTGCTGTGAGTGATCTTCTGATCTGATGAACTCTGTGGTTTCAGAGGCGTTTGGAAACGAGCAGCGGAACAAGACTCGACTCTCGAACATCCTGGTGAACCTGAGGAAATGTGTCAACCACCCGTATCTGTTTGACGGTCAGTGCAGCAGACTAGATTCTTTTTTATTTATTTGTATTTACATTTATTTTATTTTATCTCTGGTGTTTTGTGCAGGTGTGGAACCAGAGCCGTTTCAGATGGGAGAACATCTGGTTGAAGCCAGTGGGAAACTCTGTCTCCTGGACAGCATTCTGACTCTGCTGCACAAAGAGTCAGTCCACTGCTCTGTCTGTCTGTCTGTCTGTCTGTCTGTCTCACACTCTTCTCCTTCTTATTCAAAGTAAGTCAGTGATAAGTTGTTGTGTTGTGTTTCTCTCTCTCTTCATGTCAGGGGTCATCGTGTCCTGCTGTTCTCTCAGATGACCAGGATGTTGGATATTATCCAGGATTATTTGGAGTACAAAAGTGATTCTTCTTTTTTTACTTATTTTTATTGGAATGATTTTAACATTTCACTAGAGTTGTTCCGATTCCGATACCGGTATCGGAAATGCCTCCGATACTGCCGAAAATGTGGGTATCGGTATCGGCGAGTACTGGAGTCCATGCACCGATCCGATACCACGTTATTTAATAGAGCTCCGTTAGCTCTGACACAGTTCTTCTTCGCCGCTCTTGAAACAGTTGCGCTGTGCTGTTTTAGAGGCGTGAAGAAGAACGGATCACCCGACACCTGTAGACAAGGAGCTAATGTTAGCTCATCATGTCGGCGGTTTGGCAGTATTTACCAGTTAGCTCCGTTAGCGTTGTTAGCTGCGCTAGCTCCGTTAGCGCGTCTAACGTCAAACTGGAGCGGCCCGTTTATTAAACGAAAAGAGCAGCGCTACAACTAACCAGCGTACCTGTGTCCTGCGTATGTATGCCTCTGTTTTTAAAGTTTAACGTTACTTCAGAGACTCATTTTAACAATCTGGAGTCGAGTAAAAATGATGTCACGCGCGTCCTTTCCCGGTCAGTCGTCATGGAAACATGAAGCTCTGCCAGTGCCGCGGTGTTTGGACCAGAGTGAAAACAAACGTACAAGCTGAAAAACGAAATAACATATCACTGGTAAAAATAAATGATGTCCATTTGCTGTATTCGTTCATGTTTTACAGAGGGTTTAACCTGAGCCAAACCTTACCACCAATGATTTATTTATATATGTATATATATATATATATATATATATATATATATATGTATGTATATATATATATATATATATATATATATATATATATATATATATATATATATATGTTTATTTCGGTCATGTCAGTTAGATCACTCATCATCACACATCATCTTAGTGTAGTTTAAACAATACACATAACCAAAAGGGAAAGCCGGAGAAGCAAAAGCTTATCTAGTCCCGTCCCCATTACCCACAGAATACATATTTTCATCATACAATACATCATTTTTCTTTTTCTTATGACATTTTGACAAAAACATGTTTCAGCATCAGGTAGCACTCAGAGATGCAGTCTAGCTCTAGACAGTCAATCAGACTCCATGTATGTCAGCTGTTGTTTGGTTACATTTGCTTCCACTGCCGTATCCTCACGGTGTCTACAGATTTCTGTCTCTGACCTTTGTCATACTTTCCTCCTGGGTCATTCTGTATCGATTAATGGTCATCTCTACATACTTCTTTTTAAATACACTCTGTTTTGCTGATTTTTTCATCTCCTCATCCAGATTATTCCACTGTCTGACACCCGTGACTGATACGGTAAAGGATTTGGTGATGATAATCATATCACAGTCATGCAGGCGTAGTATGATATATATTTTTTTATAACACACTGGTATCGGTATCGGTACTCGGTATCGGCCGATACCCACAGCACAAGTATCGGAATCGGTATCGGGAGGGAAAAAATGGTATCGGAACATCTCTACATTTCACTCATCACTTTCAAAGTTCATATGAGGTCACAGCGCAGCCTGAGATCTACAGTCAGGGTCGTTAAGTTTTGTTTTTTTTTATACTTTATTTATAGTTTATAGGTTTTTCAAAGACAGTAACAGGACATACAGGAGAAACAACAACAACAAAAACAAACAAAAAAAAGGCTGCCAGACACTACACAAGAGAGCTATACTGTTCAGACAAAGTTGTCGCAATATCAACATCTCCAGAGCAAGGTAAAATTACATGAATAAGTTAATCCAATCCAACACCGTAGTTATATAGCTAGATAAGTCAAAGTCCCTGTGGTTATCAAGTGATTTGACACTGTGCCAAGAAAGGTCCCCATGTTTTCTCAAATCTGTTTTGTGTATTGTGTTTGTACAGACGGAGTTTTTCCATCTGACATTGACAGCATTTCTTTCAGCCAGTGTGCAAAACAAGGTGGAGTGGTGGACTTCCAGGTCCAGAGAATAAGTTTCTTGGCCACCACCATTCCTATCTGCCAAGACATCTGCACGTTGCGTAGTAGCTCAATAGTCATTACAGAGCATCCAAAGATGGCCAGGTCATGGTTAGACTAGCGACATCCACTCAAAGATTGCAGTCCAAAAACTACGCAGAGTTGGGCAAAACCAGAAATGATGCGCCAGTGATCCCTCAGCTGAACTACACTTGTCACATACAGGAGACACCGATGGAAAGATGCGGTTTAGATTAGTTTTTGAATAGTGTAGTCTATGAATCACCTTATATTGAATTAGCCTGTAACGTGACTTAATAGAGCAAGAATGAACCCGGGACATCGCCTCTTCCCAGATCTCTGCTGATATCTCTGAATGACGGTCACTAGCCCAGACATCCTTAATGTGATCTGAAGAAATAGTAGTGGTAAAGCAGTTCACAAATGTTGATACCAGCTGCTTCGAGTCTGGAGGGAGTAAAAGATTTTCAAGAAAAGGATGGGTGGTAGGGGTGAATTTAAAGTGTGGGCAATTTTCCTTAGTGTAATGTCTGACTTGAAGATATCAAAAGAAATGGGAATTTGGAATGATGCGCCAGTGATCCCTCAGCTGAACTACACTTGTCACATACAGGAGACACCGATGGAAAGATGCGGTTTAGATTAGTTTTTGAATAGTGTAGTCTATGAATCACCTTATATTGAATTAGCCTGTAACGTGACTTAATAGAGCAAGAATGAACCCGGGACATCGCCTCTTCCCAGATTTCTGCTGATATCTCTGAATGAAGGTCACTAGCCCAGACATCCTTAATGTGATCTGAAGAAATAGTAGTGGTAAAGCAGTTCACAAATGTTGATACCAGCTGCTTCGAGTCTGGAGGGAGTAAAAGATTTTCAAGAAAAGGATGGGTGGTAGGGGTGAATTTAAAGTGTGGGCAATTTTCCTTAGTGTAATGTCTGACTTGAAGATATCAAAAGAAATGGTAATTTGGAAGATTGAACTTGGGCCCTAATTGGGTAAAAGATGCAAATTTGCCATCAATGTTTTGATACCCCTCTCTCCAGACCCCAAACACCCCATCTAGCAGTTCAGGCTTGAATGAATGATTTTGACATCTTGGAGAATAAATGGAAACACTGGGAGTCTGGCAGGCCACCTTTATCTGACTCAATATTCGCAAAGAATGCTTTAGGGTAAAATGTTGTTAAATCGACTCGTCTACCAGGGCAGAACCAGAAAACAGAAGGGCAGGAAGTGAAGAATTTTAGGGTCGTCGAGTTTTAAATCCAGAGGAACGACCTGAGGCTCGTAGAATCAACGACGTCTTCTTAAAAAACCCACTTATTTCATACTTACATTTGACAAGTATTATTATTTGAATATTTTATGACCATTATTATGGTACAGTTGCTTTTCATGTATCTGTTTTTTGACATTTTACTGAACAAATCAATTCATTGAGAAAATAATTACCCGATGATTAGACTTGTAAAATAATAATTAGTTGCACAAACAGACAGTAATAGTGATGTTCACTCTGCTGTAACCAATCAGGCTTTTAACTGAGTCAGCCCCGCCCATCTCATTAACATACATGCATATAAAAATGTCCAAATTAATGAATAGAGAAATATAGAAATACAAATCTAAATGAATAATCATTGAAAGTATTTTTTTGAGTCTCGTCTCATCCAAACATTTCATATCACTGTATGTATATTTATTTCATTTTAAACACTAAATATTGTTGTTTTTGTTTGTTCTTCTTCAGATTACAGCTACGAGCGTCTGGACGGTTCAGTCCGAGGAGAAGAACGAAATCTGGCTGTGAAGAACTTCAGCAGCAGAGACATCTTCATCTTTCTGCTCAGCACTAAAGCAGGTCATCCACACACTGATACACACGGCTCATTGAGAGTACTTGAATTTGGTGTGAGAAGGAAGTTAAGTTGATATTTAGGTAAATGTGTCCCTCTGCCGCTGTGCCCTTCAGGGTTCCCACACTCCTTGAAATCCTTGAAAGTTTGTGAATTTGAAAAAATATCAACTTAACTTCTTTTTTGCACAAAATCCAAGCACTTTCAATGACCCATGTCTTTTTAGGGTCATTTTCAAAAACCTTTCCATGGGTCGTCAAAATCCTTGAAAGTTTCTAAATTTGAATTTTTTCACCAAAAGTCCTTGAGATTTGGGATAAAAAATTCAAGGCTTTTGAAAATGTTTGAAAATTGCACTCAGGGTTCCCACAGGTCCTTGAAATCCTTGAAAGTTTGTGAATTTTAAAAATGAAATGCCTTAATGTAAAAAATATTTTTTTGATGAATGAATTCATGTGTTCATTGACATGAGCGTCATGCATGTGTCTACAGGTGGAGTGGGGCTGAACCTCACGGCCGCTGACACCGTCATTTTCGTGGACACTGACTTCAACCCTCAGAACGACCTGCAGGCCGCAGCTCGCTGCCATCGCATCGGTCAGAGCAGGTGACGCTGCCTTTCATAGCTGTTAGTTGGTAAAGCACTCACTCTCCCACACTATAGTCCACAGAGAAAACCAGTGATTTTAAAATCACACACACAGGAGTGGTTGATCCACTGCTGCCTACATCACTAAGTTCTAATGTCGGATTTTGTCACTTCAGTGTTTGAAATCCTTTGTTCAGATTGACCTCAGTGACACAAAGTGACCACACGAGGCAGCAGAGGACCAGCAGCTCCTGTGTCCCTGTGAGCTAAAATCGCTGATTTTCTCTATAGACTTTGGTGTGGGAGAGTGAGTGTTTTACAGACTTGAGTTTCCTGTTGGAGAAGTCTGTCTAACAGTGAGATAAAGACATGAACCTCATCCCTACCATACAACACCTTACAATGTAATCATTTATGGTATGGGGGACTAGATAGAGGTCTGTGCCAACTTGATTAATACCTGGAACACGCATGTTAAAGTCAGACTGGTTAAAACCATCTGCATGGTTGCATGAACAGAATTAGTGTCTTTGTGTATTTAAATGCAGCGCGAGGGAAAGATGAGCTTTGAGTGGTCTGTGATGGATTGAGGTTAGAGTTAGAGCCAGGCCTAAATGACTGCACTGGCCCTTTAATCTGGTGTTGTGTCACAGACCGGTGAAAGTGATCCGTCTGCTGGCCAGAAACACTGTGGAGGAGATGATGTACTCTCGCGCCGCCTCCAAACTCCACCTCACCAACACGGTGATCGAAGAGGGACGCTTCTCTTTACTGAATGAACCTACCACCAGTACAGCACAGGGAATGCAGGTGTGTGTGTGTGTGTCTGCGCGTGTGTGTGTGTGTGTGTGTGTGTGTGTGTGTGTGTGCGTGTGCATGCGTGTGTGTGTGTGTGCGTGTGTGTGTGTGCGTGTGTGCGTGCGTGTGTGTGTGTGCGTGCGTGTGTGTGTTTGTGTGTGCGTGTGCATGCGTGTTTGTGTGCGTGTGTGTGTCTGCTTGTGTGTTTGTGTGTGTTTGTGTGTGTGCGTGTGTGTGTTTGTGTGTGCGTGTGCATGGGTGTTTGTGTGCGCGTGTGTGTGTGTGTTTGTGTGTGTGCGTGTGTGTGTTTGTGTGTGCGCGTGCATGCGTGTTTGTGTGTGCATGTGCATGTGTTTGTGTGTGCATGCGTGCGTGTGTGTGTGCAGCAGTATTTCTCTGAATCCTGACAGTTCCTGTCTTCACTTCTACACCTAACCACTCCAGCTGTCTGTGGTGTTCTTCTGCTCTCACCACTTGTCGTTTCCTGCACCACACGCAGCTCAGCGAGATCTTGAAGTTCGGGGTAGATAAGCTCCTGTCATCAGAAGAGAGCTCCGTGCAGGATGTGAAACTGGAGAAGATCCTCGGCCTGTCACGCAAAGGACAGTGGGTGAGCGACGAGGATGTCAGCTCACACAGAGAAGAAGAGGATGAGGACGAAGAAGAGCAGGAGGAGGAGGAGGAGGAGGAGCAGGAGGAGCAGGAGGAATCAGACAGATGTATGTTTTACCACCCAGTGACCACTGCACCAACTCACATCACTCTAACTTTGTTTTTCATTCAGTTTTTAACTGAGTTTCAGGACATGAAACAAAAAGACTCGTCTGATAAAATCTACATCAGCTTCAGTCTATGATGCGTTCTCGTCTTTATCTCACTGTCAGACAGACTTTTCCAACAGGAAAGTGACGTTTGTAAAGCACTCACTCTCCCACACCAAAGTCCACAGAGAAAATCAGTGATTTTAACATCACACACACACACACACACACACCGCACACTGCTGCCTCCATCACTAAGTTCTAATGTCTGATTTTGTCACTTCAGTGTTTGAAATCTTTTGTTCAGATTGACCTCAATGACACAAAGTGACCACACGAGGCAGCAGCTCCTGTGTCCCTGTGAGCTACAATCACTGATTTTCTCTCTGGACTTTGGTGTGGGAGAGTGAGTGGTTTACAAACAGGAAAAAGTCTGTATCTAACAGTGAGATTAAGCTGATGTAGACTTTGTTCTCAGTACAGGGGGCGCTATTGTCATGATGCGTCAGCTCCTCATACAAACCAAGCTTCACTAACCTGCTGTAGCTAACTGACCTCAATATTGAATCTGCTTACATGATCAATAATGACGCTCTCTCTGTCAGATCACATGTACTACTTTGAGGGCAAAGACTACAGGCAGTGCACCAGCTCTAAAGACCTCAATGCCTTCGATCGCCTGGTGGAGGAGCATCAGGCTGCGATTCAGACGCAGACGGGAGAGGGACGAGCACTGCGACACAAAGCTGGAGTAAGATTTTATCTTTTTTTATTACAACTGTGAAAAAAGTACTTTTTTTATTCATCTATAAAACCCAGGAACGTCTGTCTGTGTGTGTGTGTGTGTTACTCGCATATATCTCTTGAACCGAAGGTCAAACTTGATGGGTGTCGTGTTACGGGCACGACTAAGTGCAGAGCCAAGTTTGACGTTGTTTGGATAAGTAATGCAAAAGATCTCGTTAAAGATATCGGTAAAAGAAGCACACATTGGCTCTCGCCGCTCTACTGTAGCCCCTCCCCCTCTCACTCACACAGCACTGTGAGTGAGACTAGGAACACCTGTCTGCACCTGATCCAGCAGGTTCCTGCAGCTGTCACCATACTGAACTCGAGCTCTGCCTCCCAGTGACCAACGAAAACTACCAACTTTGCACAAATAAAATGTCACTGAACTGTTACTGTGTCATAGTAACAATGAGCACTCACACACACCAAACCAACAATGACTGAAAACACACACACATCAGATTTCACAGGCACTGCACCAGTGTTTTAAAATGATAAACTCTGAATGTGTCTAGTTTTAAAGAGTTTGATTCACAGCTTTTCCATCACTTCTTTGATGTATTGTGTTCTGCTGAAGCGTGCAGTTTGTTTTACAAGTGTTATTGTACACACATTGACTGTGTTGTGAGTAATGTAAACGAAGGAGACACAAGGAAAAACACCAAGGTTTCAAACACTTCAGTGAAGACTCACCGATTCAAATCCTCATCACGTCTTTATTTCACTGTCAGACAGACTTTTCCAACAGGAAAGTGAAGTCTGTAAACCACTCACTCTCCCACACCAAAGTCCAGAGAGAAAATCAGTGATTTTAGCTCACAGGGACACAGGAGCTGCTGGTCCTCTGCTGCCTCGTGTGGTCACTTTGTGTCACTGAGGTCAATCTGAACAAAGGATTTCAAACACTGAAGTGACAAAATCAGACATTAGAACTTAGTGATGGAGGCAGCAGTGGATCAACCACTCCTGTGTGTGTGTGTGATGTTAAAATCACTGATTTTCTCTGTGGACTTTGGTGTGGGAGAGTGAGTGTATGTGTGTGTGTGGGAGAGTGAGTGGTTTACAAATCCACAGATAATCCCAGATACCTGCAATGACTGCACGTTGCCGTGTTTTTGTCTGTGTTCACTCGCAGGGAACGCTGTCGTTCGCTGCCGGGATTCCAACGAGGAAGAGGAGACCTTTCACCGAGGCCGAGCTGGAGCTGAGGCGTCAGAAGAGAGAAGAGGCTGCAGCCAAGAGAGCCAAGACTCAGGAGGACACAAAGAAGAGACAGCAAGAGCAGAAACACAAGAACAAGTAAAGATGGTTGAACCTTAATCCTAACACAAGCTTCAGCAGGTCAGACCTTTGACACTGTGCGATGCCGCGTCACGTATGTCCCAGTTATGACGTTATTGCGATATTTTTGTTAACAAATCTGCTTTAAGTTCTTAAAGCAGCTCTAAAATACTCTCAGATCACGTTAATGTTTCATTTAAGATGAGTCTTTGATTTGTACTTAACCTTAAAGGGGAATACCGGTATTTTTGTGGGTGTGTGAATAGAACTTACTAAAAGTTTCATGGTTGGTCCTGCAGATTGCCTCGGGCAGCAGCCGTGAGCCGTGATCTTACGGGCAATAGGGCCATTCTTAGTTATCTCCATAAAAAGAGCTTTTTTATGCCAATAACTTATTATTATTTTTATTATTATTATTATTATTATTAATAATAATAATAATAATAATAATAATAATAATAACATTATTATAATCATTGTAAGAGTCTGGCAACATTGCCATGGTTTGGTTACAAGACTGGTGGGGTTATTGCACTGCTGTGCTGCCAGAACAGAACATCTCTTACAATAACAATCCCGGCCATTTACTGGAGAAAAAACAGCCCTTTTTATGGACTTAACTCAGCCTGAGGCCATCGACTGGACCAATCATGAAGCTTAAAGTATTATTCACGCACATGCCCACATTTATTATTGTTGTTATTATTATTATTATTATTATTATTATTATTATTATTATTATTATTATTATTATTATTATTATTATTAATAATAATAATAATAATAATAATAACAATAATAATAATGCATTTTATTTATAAGCACCTTTTTGACACTCAACCTTTTACAAAACAAACAAACAATAAAAAACAGTCAGCAGGACCACAGTAAACAGAATATGGAGAGGAATTACAGAGAGTAGGATGTTTAGTAGTAGTAGTATACTATATTTAGTAGTAGTATACTGGCTGTGGGATTGGAATGATAGTGAGCTGTGGAGGATGACATCCAGACTCAGAGGAGCCCTATATTTATAAACATGGGGCCCAGGTTGAAAAATACCGGAATTCCCCTTTGATTTGAATCGTATCCATAAGGTTTCAGAAGATAACGTTTACTTGTTCAACAGGTTCGTAAGTTTTTACACAGAAATCATGAAAATGCCTAAAATCATAAAACAATAAGGGTTGTTGCTCAGGTTAAATAAATGAACCAATTTAAGTCCGGCAGCAGAGAGCGCCCTCTGCAGGACACGTGTGGCGTCGTGCTGCGTTGACTTTCCACCAGTTGACAGGTTTGTACGTCCAGAGGAGAGAGAAGTCCTTGCAGAGACAGAGAGGGACAGACAGACAGAGAGGGAGAGTGACGTCTCATCGGTAGATTAACATAGGTAATGTTTGTTTTCCTGATCACTTGTGAGGAAGAAGGAAGACTGTTGCATATAGAGCTCTGGACGTCATGTGACTCGGTTTGTTTACTCCGCCATGTTGGCAGGAAAAGACTTACAGTGCTGGTTTAAATTAGGGGTGGGCGATATGACCTAAAATTAATATCACGGTATTTTTCATCTTCTGAACGGTGACGGTATAATATCACGGTATTACTTTTTTTGGTAGGTTTTGGGAGGAGTACATATTTTTTAATAATATTCTAATCTGATATTTGTAGTTTTTTTTTCCTTTCTGATCCGGTCCCCAGAGGAATCACGGCTAAACAATACTAACAACGAACAATACAATACTAATGTGGTGGCCTTAAATTTGTTTTTGTTTTCTTTTTTTAATACAAACAGAAATTTTCTGAATATGAAATGTTAGGTTAACATAGTGTAACTTACCAATAGCGTTGTGCAGTCTGTGTCCAAAACATGCGAGTCTCGTATATTTATTAATTTCCAGAGCGCGCACCATGTTTGCACTGCTGTCAGTTGTTATGCACATCAGACGCGCTTCATCCAAGCACCAGTCAGAAAGTGCATCCTTCAGGCCTAACGCAATTATTGCTCCGGTGTGGTCTTCGGGGAAGAAGGCGGTCTGGAGGCATCTGCTGCGCAACTTCCAGTCATTGTCAATGAAGTGGATGGTGAGGCTAATGTATGGCTCAGTAGTCCGGCTGGACCATAAATCAGTAGTGGCCGAATAGGCGTCAAGGTGGCGAATTTCGTTCATTACTCTGTCCCGTACCTCCGTGTACAGCTCTGGCAAGTGCTCGTTACGCTAATTTAATGGCCACTCCCCTTTTACCACCGAATATGTTTTACTTTTTTATTTGCAACAAGATATACAGTATATAAGGACAGATATTCAGACCACTGAACGTTTGAAGAAAATGTAATGCATTATTATTTAGAATTAGGAGATTATTGGCGCTCAATTGATTTATCACGGTATTGACGGTATTGCAAAATCCATATCATGGCACAATGTCACACCGGTGCTGACTATGACACCGGTATACCGCCCACCCCTAGTTTAAATCCAGTGAATGTATCTGACTGTTCCTGCCAAAATTGCGTTGTTCCAGTTGCGTGACGTCAGATAACGGAGCTCTATTCCTTATTAAATATGTTGTGTTTGTACTTTATTGAATTTAATTTGAGTTTGTTTGTTTGTTTGCAACAGTGTCACAGCTGTGACAGAGTATTAGGGGCCATACTGAAGACTAACATGATTCATATTTTATATTAATGGTGTATGCCTGCATCCATGTGATATTTACATCATTCCAACGTCCAAAATCTTCACTTTAAATCTGTTTCTTGAGAAACTTTCAAATATCTTTGAACAGTAAGCAGTGGAGTGGAGTAAGGATTTCCTCTTCTTCAGAACAGACTCTGAGTTTGTTACACAATTTTTACAAGATTTTTTGATGAGTATTTCCTTATATGCGAAGAAGGAAAAACCAAAGATGTTTCACACTCTTCATCTGATCATTATCTGAGATTTATCTTTAAATATTTACTCTATTCTCTCCATTTTTTAATCGCACTATTACAACTTTATTCTCATCATCTAACAACTTTTTAATCGTACTATTACGACTTTTTATCGTACTATTACGACTTTTTATCGTTCTATTACGACTTTTATCGTACTATTACGACTTGTACGACTTTATTGTACTATTATGACTTTTTATCGTACTATTACGAATTTTTATCGTACTATTGTGACTTTTAATCGTACTATTACGAATTTTTATCGTACTATTACGACTTTTTATTGTTCTATTACGACTTTTATCGTACTATTACGACTTGTACGACTTTATTGTACTATTATGACTTTTTATTGTACTATTACGACTTTATTGTATGACTTTTTATCGTGCTATTAACACTTTTTATCGTACTATTACGAGTTTATTGTATGACTTTATTGTACTATTACGACTTTGTCGTACTATTACGACTTTTTATTGTACGAATTTTTATTGTGCTATTATGACTTTTTATCGTACTATTACGACTTTTTATTGTACAACTTTTTATCGCGCTATTATGACTTTTTATTGTGCTATTACGACTTTTTTGTAAGGCTTTTTATCGTACTATTGTGACTCTTTGTCATACTATCATGACTTTTTATTGTATGACTTTTTATCGTGCTATTATGACTTTTTATCATGCTATTACGACTTTTTATCGTACTATTATGACTTTTTATTGTGCTATGACGACTTTTTGTCGTACTATTACGACTTTTTATTGTACGACTTTTTATCATGCTATTATGACTTTTTATCGTGCTTTTACGACTTTTTATTGTACAACTTTTTATCGTGCTTTTATGACTTTTTATTGTGCTATTACAACTTTATTGTACGACTTTTTATTGTGCTATTAAGACTTTTTATCGTACTATTACGACTTTTTGTCGTACTATTATGACTTTTTATTTTACGACTTTTCATCGTGCTATTATGACTTTTTATCGTGCTATTACGACCTTTTATTGTACAACTTTTTAACGTACTTTTCCGACTTTTTATCGTACTATTATGACCTTATTTTCAGCATGAAAAGACACATACAACATCATTCTACCAATAGTACCACTGTTTTCTCCTAATATTACGACTTCAGTTAGCTTATACACATATATATGTATTATATGTATATGTATATATATATGTGTGTGTGTGTGTGTGTGTAAAAAAAATGTTTCAGTATGGTGCTGTTACTCTGTCGTACACAGCTGTGTCGTCAGTGAGTTTGTGTTTTATTTGGTTTGTGCGTCTGCAGACTGGCCTGGTGGGACTCGTGTGGCTACAGATCGCTGTGTCTTCAGTCTGTGGAAAGCGAGGAGGAGGAAGATGAGGAGGACTTGGACGATGTCAGCAGTGTTTGTTCCACAGACTCTGACGACAGCAGAGCGATCCACTACGTCCTTGGGGACGTCACTCATCCTCATGCGCAGAAGGAAGACGCCGTCATTGTCCACTGTGTTGGTGAGCAAGCTCTCTGAATCACCATAGCAACACAGCTGAGTGTATGTGTGATGAATACATATCGTCTTTTATTTAGACTTTTCCAACAAGAAAGTGAAGTTTGTAAACCACTCACTCTCTCACACCAAAGTCCATAGAGAAAATCAGTGATTTTAACATCACGCACACAGGATCCACTGCTGCCTCCATCACTAACTTCAAATGTCTTATTTTATGACTTCGGTGTTTAAAAATCCTACATTTGGATCTTCACTGACACAAAGTGACCACATGAGGCAGCAGCAGACCAGCAGCTCCTGTGTCCCCGCCAGTTGATTTTCTCTATGGACTTTGGTGTGGGAGAGTGAGTGGTTTACAAAGTGACAGTGTGTGAGATGCTGACTGTGTGTCGTTACGTCATACAAACACACTTCCAAAAAACCCTGACCTATATGTTAACCTTTACTTTAACTGTGTGTGTGTGTGTGTAGATGACTCAGGGCGTTGGGGCAGAGGAGGTTTGTTTACTGCTCTAGAGACGAGATCTGACGAACCACGAAAGCAGTATGAATTGGCAGGAAAGATGAAAGGTAAGCTTGTTTGTGACGTGCAGCGTTTATCTCCTTCATCTCTGAGTTAAAGCTTTGGTTGTTGACATTATAATTCTATGTCATGAACAGAAACCCAGAACAGAAATAAAGTTATTAGTTTGCTGCATTCCTTCATCTGAAAACACTGTCATGCAGTAGTATCAGACCTGACCGAGGGAGCGTATACAGCAGCAGACCACAGGCGGGCGGAGACGAGAAGTATTTATAACAACCGAGGGGGCTTCTTACGGAAACCTGTAACTTCTTTCTTGCCTCTTATGCTGTGTCAGCACATTCAGTCCTTGAATTTGAGGGAATGGGTCCTGGAAAGTCCTTGAAAAATGTGTAGAAAGTGTGAACTTTTGTATTTGTCTCAGATCTGGAGCTTGGAAACGTGCTGCTCTTCCCCATCGATGACAAACAGTCCAGAATGGACGGCCAGGATCGAGTAAGTTTTAACTCTGCATTCACAAAATATACAGACAATGTGAAACAAATAAACCTTCCTTTTTAATAATAAAAACCAGTTTGTGTGATGTTCCAGCTTCTTAAATGTGAATATGTTCTGGTTTCTTTGCTCCATAAAACAAAGAAATCATTCAAACTGACTCATTTTGTGTTTGTGGACAAAAACAAGACGTTTGAGAACGTCATTATTTCACTTTCTGACATTTTATGAACCAAAGATGACTCAATTCATCCACTTTGAAAACAATCACCAGTTGTTTATTTATGAGCTCAATTTGAATTCAAGAAGAAATTGAAAAAATGAAGAAATTCATGATTCCTTTCTTGTAAGTATTAGTTATATACATATATAAGAAAGTGAAGTTTGTAAACCACTCACTCTCTCACACCAAAGTCCATAGAGAATATGTATGTATATATATATATATATACATATGTATGTGTATATATGTATGTATATACACATATATATATACATGCATGTGTATATATGTGTATATGCATATACATGCATGTATATACACATATATATACATACATGCATGTATAATGTTATCAGTGTATATAGTAACTGTCTGGAACAGTTAAAGAGACACTATGTGAGCTCATGTAGGAAATATTTTCTGGTTGATGAAACAAACGAGTAATGGTTAATGGAGAAAATAATGGATTATGAAAATAGTTGTTAGTTACAGCCTGGTATTCCTTATGTTGTGGGGAAGTACATCTGTTTACGCAGTCATATTTTGGGGACTTGTCTTCTTTATGGGGACAAAAATCAAGTCGTAATTGACTACATTTTAAGGTGAAGACCTGTTTTAAAGTTAGGCTGAGGTCAGGGTTAAACCAGTAGTAGTAGTATTTTAACTAAAGAATATACAGTTTTTTACTCATCAAACAGCCGCTCTGAGACACACACACACACACACACACATGTCTCAGTCCCAAAAGAACAGAGGATAAAACTGACTGTTAGGCCACGCCAAAGTCACTTCCCCCAAAGAAAATAAAAGCCCTATGCTGCTCTGCACTGAGTTTCTGTAAATGCTTGTAACAAGTGTTATGAGTAAAGGATCTTCAATTAAAATAATAACAATAATAATAATATGACTAAAGTGTGTGTGTGTGTGTGTGTGTTCGTGCACGTGCTGGTTTGCAGAATTATTGGTCAGCAGTTTCACTGTCATGCATCCGTTTTGGTTCTTGTGTGTGTGTGGTGACAGCGTTGTAGCAGCAGCAGCAGCAGCAGCAGCGAGTGATAAGGGTGTGATAGATGATAAACGTCTGATTACCTGTGTGTGTGTGTGACCTGGTTTCTGTACCTCAGCTGGCTCTGATCGTGGCTCAGCACAGAGACAAACACAACAGTCTGTCTGGAATCTTCCTCTCTGCTCTGGACCAGGGTCTGAAGAAGATTTCTGTAGCTGCCAAACGACTCAAAGGTACAGTCAAACACACACCCTGTGAAAACACTGTAATTACTGAGGAATTTGATTTTCCTCTCTTCCTTCTGTGCACAGTTGATAATAATAATAATAATTTAACAATTATTTAGCTAATCCAGCAACTCATTTAACCATTAGCTCTTTTTTTCTTTTTTCTTTAATTATAATAATCAGGTTATTGTTATTTTAGTTGTCAATTATGACTTGAAACAGTGATGTTAAGTGAGGAATTCTGAAAATACACACAGACACATACTCATTTTAGTATTTACACATATATACTCACTAAACGGTTCTGCTTTGGGTCCTGATGCAGTCTAGGAGAATCCCTGAGCTGGGTTAGTGTGTGTGTGTGTGTGTGTGTGTGTGTGTGTGTGTGTGTGTGTGTGTGTGTTGTTGTTTTTCTGCAGTGACTCAGTGAGTTAAAACCCCGTTAACTTTGTCTTTTCCTCACACAGCAAGCGTTCATCTTCCTCGCATCGGTCACTCCACCAAAGGGTTCAACTGGTACGGAACTGAGCGACTGATCAGGAAGCACTTGGCCTCCAGAGGAGTCTCAACATTCATGTATCTTTCCCACGTTTTCAGCAGATTTAAATCAGTACAGCAGCTCATGAAGAAATCTTTTCCCTGAACGTCACTGACAGATACTATCACAGCAGAGCAGCTCCAGCTCAGGCTCTGGCCCCTGCTGCAGCTGATCCACCGCTGCCTGGCTCTGACACAGAGAGTCCAGGTCCGTCAGCTGCGGTTCAGAATCTGCCCAGTTTCATGACAGGAGTCCACGTGTTCTTCTACAACCTTCCTGCGTCAGAGAGGAAGAGCCTCGCCCGCTACCTCATCACATATCCTTTCACTCTTCATGTCAGTGAGAGCAAAGTCACACCCACAGATGTTTGTGTAAAGAAGTGATCATTCACTTTGGATGTACTGACGTAGGAAACATAAAAAACACTGCTTTGATTTGATCCAACTTAACAAAAGACTCGCATGATAAAATCTATGTCTGTTTAAGTCTAGGATGGAACATGTTCACGTCTTTATCTCACTGTGACACAGACTTTTCCAACAGGAAAGTGAAGTTTGTAAACCACTCACTCTCCCACACCAAGTGTGACACAAAGTGACCACACGAGGCAGCAGTAGACCAGCAGCTAAAATCACTGATTTTCTCTCTGGACTTTGGTGTGGGAGAGTGAGTGTCATCAAAGTGTCATCAGTCCTTAGCTGCTGTTCACTTATGATGGAGATGAGGAGGATGTGATGAGTCCAGATGTGACTCACATCGTCGCCGAGGTGGAGAACAACATCCACTCACAGGTGAAATAACAACGTACCACCAAAATAAACATGTGAATTATTTACACGTCTACAAACGTGCTTATTATCATGGTAGTGGTTTAATTGCTTGTAGCACCTCTGATGTAAATGTGGGGGATAACGAGAGATCGGGCAATGTACGATTTTTATCACATCACGGTAAAAAAACACTCACAATAAGTCGATTATCGTGATGACAGAAATTCTCCACGATAATCACAAATGTGCCACAAGGGGGAGCTCCAGTCGTTCCAGGAATATTTTGTTAATTAAAGATTCTTGTTTTTAAACAAAAATATGTTTTCTCGCACATCGGCTAAACTGTTAGTATTTGGGTCAGGAAAATCCTGACAAAATGTTCTCAACGTCGCAAAATTCAACTCTGGTCAAAGCTCTATATTATTTAAATATCAGTAACATTAGTTGGTCTGCATCTCTGTATTAAGAACAGTTTTTTCTATTTGTGTGTGTGTGTGTGTGTGTTCCTCAGGAGCTCCAGGACCTGGTTGGTCAGTACACTCGGGCAGTTGCGGTACAGAAGTCCTGGTTGGAATCCTGCTTCTCCAAACAACGAAAAGTCGACACTAAACCCTTCAAGCATTTGTTGGAATAACAGTCGACTCCTGTTTTTATTAAAGTTTTCTCGTTTTCAGAGAGTTGTTTTTTTCAAACAAACAAACACCTCTGTGTCATCGATCAGAGGAACAGACACACAAACCTCATTTCCTCTCTAACCCGAGTAAGAACAGATACACTGAGAATTCACTGCCAAGTCACATGACTCTGCATTCACTACTTTATCATCAGATGATTGATATGCAAAAATATACGATAAAGAGAAACGGGCAGGAAATGCACCGGTGTCAGATGAACTATCTTATTATCTCATGAAAACCAACCTGGTTTTAACTCATTATCAGAGCCTGATTATTCTCAGCTAGAGCACTAATATATTTTGTTTTCACTATCCTGTGATGACGCAATTATGTATCTTGTTATCGTAAGAAAAGCAGCCCTGTTTCCTTTAAATAACCAGTTAACTCTTAACTATAACCAGTTAATGACAAACACTAACTTGAACTATAACCAGTTAATAACAAACTTTAAAACCAGTTAGTGACTTACCCTAACCTTTGAGGTTCAGTGTCATTAGGACCTCGTGAGGACTATGAGGACTACTGGTCCTGACAAGGTGAGCATTTATGACACACACACACACACACACCCAGGCAGATGAAGGTGGAGTGTCCCGGGGGGGCGGTGCAGCAGCAGCAGCAGCAGCTCGGAGACAAACGGAAGAACGAACTCACCTTCAGCGTCAATGTCCTCCACTTCCCTCTGAGACGAGACGACAAAAAGAACAAATATTTATTTTTATATATATATTTCTGTTTTTGTTTCACTGAACTCGTCGAGTGTGTTTGACGTAGTAGTTTTGTTTTTTTTGTTTTTCGCTTGTTTCGCGGTGGAAGATTCTAGTTTCTTTTTGACGTCTTTACCTGAAGAAGAGCGACGGTGAGTAAACGACAAACATGTTCCTCCATCTTTGTCTCCAACTAATACGTTTGAACGTGTAAATGTTGTCTTCTACGCACGCTATTTACGCCATTGACGCAGTTAAAGAAAACACCTGTACACAGGTGGCAATCAAGTGGATGCGAATGCAATCATTTCTTCACATTAATCTGTTTTAACTTCGCTTTTTCGTGTGAAAAATGACTGTTTTCGTGTATTTGTCATGTGTTTAACGTTTAAAATAAAACCACACAGTGATTCACCTGATTAAAGGGTCATTTCAGCGAATTTGAGAGGAAATAAGAAGCAGCGCGAAGAATCTGGGTCACAGTGGAAAGTGTTAACTAACACTGTTTGACCACAAAGTGGCTTTTTATTCAGATTCAGCAAACATTTACTGGAACTATCTGAGCTTCACTCACTCACTCACTCACTTTTACACGACTTTTAAAAGAGATTTACATTTTTTTTTTTTTTTTTTTTACATTTACATCTAAGTGAGCGCCACCTGCTGCTGAGAACCAGCAGGCTAACTCTCTAAACGAAAACACAAGTTTAGCCACTTCACGTGACACACTCCGAACAAAATGTACGTCAGCGTGATTCTGCCTGATATTTTACATCAAAAGTCGGAACTGGGCGTTGAATGTGTTCGAGTTGAGAAGTCGTAAGAAAAAACATGGCTAAGCTATCTTGGGCTAGCCATTGCTAGCAACACAAGTCAAAAACAACAAGCTACATGCTATTTTTTGCACACATAGATTAGCAACAGTTTTATGGAGTTAGATTTGTGTCAGTATTGTTTTAAAGTGCAATAAAATCGATTTAATTGTTCAAAAATATTGTATTTTATTTGTTAGAAAATGCACTTTTTGTTTGCAATGATCGAAATATTGTTTGCTCCGAACTCTTTTGTGTCTGCGCTCCCTCAAATGACATCCGACAAATCAATTGTAAGTATCTTAAAGTTGGTCAGAGTATTAACATTAGATATTTACAATCGTTTTGTTGGACGTCAACTTTGGGAACGAGTTCCAGACGGACAGCAACTCCAAGCCTGTGATGACTTCCGGTCCATTGAGCTGTCGCTCCAAAACTCACTAGCCAATCAGCAGGCAGCTTCCTAAGGCCCGCCCACAAACAAAAAACCATGGCACAAAGAACAGAGAACACAAAAGAGTCTGAGCAAACTAAATTCTGTTCATTGCAAACAAAAAGTGAATTTTCAAACAAATACAATACAATATTTTAGTTTGAAAATACTGACACAAATCTAATTCCATACAGTTTAAAAATTAAACTACAACATGTGTGACTGCCTCAGTCTGTTGGAGAGCGTTGGAATGTCGCCAGGCAACACGTGATCTAAACACTGTTACACTGACTTGTACTAGATTTAATCAACACTGTGGGAACTCCTTTGCCGATTTTAACGTAACAGGCATCTGTTTCTATTTAAAAGTTACATACTACAGGTTTAATTAGCTAAAATGTTGGATTCTCAGCTGTAGGGGGCGCTCAGAGCATAGTCTGTACTGATTCTGTGACTAGCATTTTATAAAAACCACACAAATGAAAAAACCTGAACTCACTTTGAATTTTTTTTTTTTTCATTTTTAGATTTTATTGATTTTTAGCGAAAAATGTAAGTATACATTTTTCATGTTTCAGCACTTCTTTAAACGCAGCATGAGAATGTATTTACATTTTTTTCTCAGAAATCCAGAGGCAGGTTTGTGGGGTTTTTGTTACCGTTGTGTTTATTCAGTCCCACACATGCTGCTGTGTTCATTTATCTCCTGTGTAATAACAGAGAGAGAAAAGTCCCCGTGTGGGAGACGTCATCGACTAAATCAAAGAGTCACCAACAGCTGTGTGGGCTGATTTAACAAAAATAAAGTCTTAAATGTCAAGGAACAGCTGAGGACAAACAAATAAATATTGTTAGTTATTATTATTATTTTTTTTTTAAATGACAAGTTTGTCTCAAGTTTTACTCTAAAATTTGAGATCTAAAGAAAAGTCATAATAACACAATTGGTAACAACACAAGTTAGTAATGTATGCAGTTTACGCAGTTTATAATTTTTTGTTGTTTTTGTGTGCCCTGTAGAGCAGGGATTCCCAAAGTCTGGGTCAGGGCCCACAGATGGGTCACGGGGGAGAATGTCTTTGGTCTCCAAACTTTTAAGTCACAATTTATCTATGTTTGTGTTTTGAATATCATACATTACATGTAGCTATGTTAAAATGGACTTTTTGACTTTTTGGCTCATAGACTTCTTTGTTAGCGATGAGACAATATATGATAACATCACACATCGCGATAATAAACGCACAAAATTGAATTTCCATGATTGTGATATTTGTGAATTTAGAATATCACATACTTTGTGATCTATTTTGAAATTGGGCTACGACAAACGATTAATTTGTCGATGCTTTTCTCAATTAATCAATTAGTTTGGTTCATAAAATGTTAAACTGTTAAAATAATAAGAAATATTCACATTAAAGAAGCTGAAAAATCACACAAACTGTTTTTAGTGACATTTATGGACCAAATAACAACTTGATTAAAGGCGACATAGACCAGAAGCTCCAATTAACGCTGCGTTTGTGTGTGTGTATCTGCGTCATTACCTCGTTTATGAAACCCTAAAGTTTCAGAACAAACAGTTCAGCCACTGCTGAGAAAATAGTGTTGTATTGTTTTCCTGGGCTCTGCGAAGCGGATCAGCACTTCCTTAATTTGATGTCGTCATCAGAAATCCTCACCACTCCTCTCACCACCGTAGCGCCTCCTGGTGCGGGCACTAGTCCGGGCACATCCGGTTGCGTACATTCAACCGCAGAAGAAGAAGAACTACTCTCGTTGTAGCTGCTGAGATGCAGAGCATCCACCGTGCCAGAGGGGGAGCTGTGTATCTGAGAGCTGGCCTATCTATTACGTCACTTCCAGGTACCTGGCCAATCACAGGACAGTGGGAAAGCTCTCGTTGGCTGGCCAATCACAACACAGTCCACGTTCTGGGGGTGTGGTTTTGGTCTGAAACAGCGTGCCTGACGAGATGTTTTCTTAAATAAAATCAGCTGATAAATCATCAGTATCATTGTTTCCATGTCTAAAATCATCATATTTGTGACTTCAGTCATGTGACACAGATTCACAACTTTTGCAAATGAAAGAGTGAGAAACGTGCAGACCAGGGAAAAACAGGAAGTGAGCGCATGAACCACTGTTAACAACAACTGATCACAGTGCTGTAGTCACACTGGTCCACTCAGCAGGCAGGGGGCGCCGTGGAGTCATGTTGTGATTTTTTTTGTTTGTCTTTGACAGGACTTTTAGATGCAGCTCAAATCAAACACACATGGATGTGAGGAGGAGGATCAATGATGCTGCCGTCGTCACCAAACAGGTGAGTCTGTTTTAAAGGCACAGTTCTGTGGTTTTGTGATGGGTAGGTGAACATCCAAGTATGTGCCCATTGAATTTAGCTGAGAGTCACTGATGTCGTCACGATACATTATCAGACCCATGTCTTTATAATGGGCAAAACTGGAAGAAATCTATGGATGTCTCTGTCAAAACCAGTCAGGTTTGAATCATATTTGGTGTGTGTATGCAGGATCAGACACTCTACCATAAGGCTATATTTCATCTGGATTGAATTCAGATGCATTTGGTGGCAACTTAAATGTAACATGGTTCACATGTGTATATCTCACTTGAACAGATCAGGATGAATTGTGTCATGTTATTGTGAGATGGTGGCAGATATTAGCTGATATAAGCTGTTTTAGAGACTGACTCCAGGAAGCATTTAAGTGCTGCCAAAACACTGGTTTAGTGTGGTTAAAAATAGTGTTTTGTTGTGTGCGACCCTCATACAAAAACCCCTGAACTGTCCCTTTAATTGTGTTGTTGTCAGTCAGCTCAGCAGAATCACAGTCACAGTCACAACACGCCTGAAGAGGACGATGAGACCATGAGCATCAATCCGACAGAAGCCAGAGTCGTCCACAAGCTGGACTCCGCCCCCAAACACGTTGGCCACCGCCTTGTCCCTGGACACGCCCCCTACTCTGACGACTCTCTGTTCAGCAGGCGGACGCTGAGCTCAGAGCAGGAACACGAGCTCACTCAATCAGAGCCCGGTCACGGCTTCTTCCCGCCTCCCCACAGTCTCCCCGCCCCCTTCTCTCAGCCCACGCCGTTCCCCAGCCGCGCTGACGGACCGTGGCTGCACCCCAGCTTCGCCAGCAGCTGGTCGGCGTATCCCGACAGCCTGCCGTCGTCGTCGTCGTCGTACGCGAGCCACAAAGATTATTCGTGCTGTTCGGGGGAGAGCGGTCACTCCGGCTACAAGGGTGTGTCGCTGCCCGGCAGGAACAGCGTCACCGCCATGAGCCTGGAACAGCCGCTGTCACTGCGCTCCAACCCGCCGTCCAGCGACCTGTGTCACCACACGCTGTCCCCGTACGCCTGCTCGCCACAGGGCGCCCCCTGCTGTGCACAGTTCTACAGAGAGCCGTTCAACAGAGGAGTGATGGTCAACAAACTGCCCACACCTCAGTACCAGCCGGCCTACAGTCCATACTGTGAGTCTATGTACATTATATACATTATATACATTATATACATTATATACACAGTTATGCAAATAACAGAATAAATGATTTAACGTTATTTTAACTCGTTAATGCTGACAGCACTAATACATACAGTACTGTACAGAAGTCTTAGGCCACCGTTAGATTAGTTGTTTTAGCAATGCTATAATAACGACAATAGAGGATCATTATTTCTATTTCACTTTACTGGAACACATCCAGAAAATATGTATGCAGTTTTTTGTTGTTTAAAATATTCAGAATCCTCTACAGGTGTCAAGTATTTAGCGTGATCTACCCATATATATATATATATATATATATATATATATATATATATATATATATATATATACAGTATATATATATATATATATATATATATATATACGTGTGTGTGTGTGTGTATATGTGTGTATAAATTTATATATATATATGTATGTATATATGTGTGTGTATATATATACATATATATATATATATGTATATATGTATATATGTATACACTGGCAGAAAGCAGCTTGTTTTTTTAATTCAAATATCAGTATTTGTGCTGGAGTATTGATGATCGTGTTGCACGAGGACGGACAAACACTGATATTCATATTTATTTTGATTTAGATCCAGGAGACTGTAGACTTCCTGGAGCTGCACACACACACTCGTGAGTTTGTTTTTATTATTATTTATTTTTTATTATTATTATTATTATTATTATTATCATTATTATTGTTGTTGGTTATGTTTCATTAAAACTGATCTTTAATTAACACAGTGGTCAGGAGGCAGTAGTGAAAGAGAAACACACCCCCTACAGTACACTGCTGTCACTGGAGCAGAGTAAGTATCTATCTACCAATTAACAATTTTACCAAACTACCTCACAGCAAAAGTTCAGTGACATTTTATTTGTCTTTGGTAGAAAGCAAATACTGTTACTGACATAATGGCATATAATAAATGTGCAAAGTTGAACTACATAGTTGCATAACAGTTGGTAGGTAGCACGACTCCTGTCACGTTAGAAATCAGAGGGATCCTCGGTTCGAGAGATATGCAAGTAACACACGCACACACACACACACACACACACACACACTAAAATTGCCAAAAGGTATAATCTTGATATCAAATCATAAATTTTTGACCACAGAGAAGTCAGATTTATTGTACTGGAGAGGCTAAGAAGTTTGTTAAGATTGTTAAGATCACACGTGTGGAGCCACAGTCTGATTGCATCATCATTGGTGGTTCTGCATTGGTCACAAACTTCAAATACATTTGATGACTATGCAGCTTTGGATGTTTTGCCCCCCATGCAGGCATACTCTACTTCACACAAGAAGCCTCTGTCGGCCTATATGTGTAACAGACTCAGGGTCTAAATTCTAACAAGCTTGGCTGACAAGATATCCCAGATGTATGCCACAAACATGATGATTGTGATCAAAGAAGATGGCCCCCTGCAGTCATGAGCAAGCTGACCCTAGAATAGTCCAGACAGGCAGTAGAGGAGGGTCGCCTTTGGCCAAGGCCTGAATCTGAGGTGGATTCCCATCCATGAACTCTTTGTCCATTGGATTGCAGAAGAGCAAAGGCATTCTCTTCTTCCATGCCTTTACTGGCTGCGATGTTGTATCAGCCTTCCGTGGTAAAGGCAAAAAGACTGCATGGCAAACCTGGGATAGATAACAAAACATTTATATTTTTGTAATAAATGTTTTGTTTTTGCATAGTTATAATAATACATTATTTTAAAGAGTAAATGGCAGGAAGAGATATAAAAAGGATTTCTGATTCATAAATTAGACATTTTACCAATCATTTGACACCAAAATCACTGAAATTGGCAGAGGAAATAAAATTCTGATGTGAAAGACTGTTGGAAATGGCGGCCATCTTTAAAAATGTCTACTATTTTGAAATTTACGTGGCTAATGGGATTTTTCAAAAGAGGTACGTTCAAATTTTGGTGCTTTCTTTCCAGATGTGAATGATTTTTTTTGCTAATCTACTGAACTATACCTACTACCTACCATTTAACTTACCTACCTACCTACCTACCTACCATTTAACTTACCTAACTTCCTACCTACAATTTAACTTACCTACCTACCTACTTACCATTTAACTTAACTACCTACCTTCCTTCCAACCATTTAACTTACCTACCTACCATTTGACTTACCTACCTACCTACCAACCATTTAACTTACCTACCTACCTACCTACCATTTAACTTACCTACCTACCTACCAACCTACCATTTAACCTACTTACCTACCTACTATTTAACTTACCTACCTAGCTACCTACCATTTAACCAGCCGACCTACTCTATCTATGAGTAAAAATCAAATTTAAACAGATTTATCCTGAGATGTCGACACCACACACAAGACATCCGTTTGTGTTAGTGTACACAACCTGATCACATGACTCATGTAGGTTATCAGATTACAGCTGCTCTCACACTTAACTCTGTGTGTGTGTGTGTGTGTGTGTGTGTGTGTGTGTCTCACACAGGACGAGTGTTCGTCACGTACGAAGCCGACAACGACAAACACGTCAACGAGATCATCAACTTTGTCGCTCTGCTGCGACACAATGGCTTTGACACACACGTACGTTTCTACATGTGTGTGTGTTCAGTACAGACGTGTGTGTGTATGTGTTCAGTACAGACGTGTGTGTATGTGTTCAGTACAGACGTGTGTGTGTATGTGTTCAGTACAGACGTATGTGTGTATGTGTTCAGTACAGACGTGTGTGTGTATGTGTTCAGTACAGACGTGTGTGTGTATGTGTTCGGTACAGACGTGTGTGTGTATGTGTTCGGTACAGACGTGTGTGTGTATGTGTTCAGTACAGACGTATGTGTGTATGTGTTCAGTACAGACGTGTGTGTGTATGTGTTCAGTACAGACGTGTGTGTGTATGTGTTCGGTACAGACGTGTGTGTGTATGTGTTCGGTACAGACGTGTGTGTGTATGTGTTCAGTACAGACGTGTGTGTGTATGTGTTCAGTACAGACGTGTGTGTGTATGTGTTCAGTACAGACGTATGTGTGTATGTGTTCAGTACAGACGTGTGTGTGTATGTGTTCAGTACAGACGTGTGTGTGTATGTGTTCAGTACAGACGTGTGTGTATGTGTTCAGTACAGACGTGTGTGTGTATGTGTTCGGTACAGACGTGTGTGTGTATGTGTTCGGTACAGACGTGTGTGTATGTGTTCAGTACAGACGTATGTGTGTATGTGTTCAGTACAGACGTATGTGAGTATGTGTTCAGTACAGACGTGTGTGTGCGTGTGTCTCACACAGATGTTTGTTGTGTTTCAGATTGACATATTTGAGCAGCAGTTCAGCAGCATCAGTAAGATCGACTTCATGGAGAGATACCTCAGTGAGGTAAACACACTGACCATGTTTACATGTTTACATGTTTACATGTTTGTAGTGTGTTCCAGTTGTAGTTGGAAGTTGGAGCTTTTCAGAAATGAACAGTATGAAATCAGTGGGAGGAGCTTAGGACAAAGAGCTTCCATCACAACATGATTGTTTTAACGACCTTCAAAAATCCTCAACTGTCTCTTTAAAAAACATTTAAAGAGACAAAACTGACACTTTATCTGAGGGAAAGTTAATGTCTCTGTCTGTCTCTCTGTCTCTGTCTGTCTGTCTCTCTGTATGTCTCTCTCAGAGAGAATACCTCATCATCATCATCATCAGTCCAAAGTACTATGAGACAGTGACGGCGCCACCTGTTGGTGTGGAGAACGACGAGAGGACGTTCAACACCGTCTACATCCACAAACAGGTCCAACTGTCCTCCATCTGAAATGTCCTTAAACTTTATAAAGTCACTGTCCATTTGAAATGTTTTCAAAGTAAGAGCGTCCACCATTTGAAATGTTTTCAAAATAAGAGCGTCCACCATTTGAAATGTTTTCAAAATAAGAGCGTCCACCATTTGAAATGTTTTCAAAATAAGAGCGTCCAACATTTGAAATGTTTTCAAAGTAAATGTTTTTATTTTCAAAGTCTCTAAACGTTTGTAAGTTCTAGGTTTCAGTCTGAGTTAAGTTTGTAAACATTTTGTAACAGATTTTAAAATAATTTTTACGTTGTTTTTTTTTTTAGCTCCAGAACGAGTTCATCCAGAACGGAAGTAAAAACTTCAGGTTTATTCCAATTCTGTTTCCTGGAGCTAAAAAGGTGAGTGAGTGAGTGAGTGAGTGAGTGAGTGAGTGAGTGTTAGGTCTCATTTGTTTTCTGTGATGATGTAACTTGTTCTAAAATAAACACACACACACTCTTGTCTCTGTGTTCTTGTGAGGACAATCTTTAAACTTTAAAAACTTAACTTAAAATGATGTTTTTCATTAATCCGAGTTGTGTTTGTTTTCCAGTGTCACGTTCCAAACTGGCTCCAGAACACAAACGTTTATCGATGGCCTCGAGATCGCGACGACATCCTGAGACGACTGATGAGAGTGGAGAAATATAATCCTCCTCCTATCGGAGAACTGCCCACCATCGTCTCCATCCCCATCTGAACCCTGTTACTGTTACTCTTTCTTCTTCAGTTTCTTTATTTTAACTTTGTTGTTTGATCATGTTGGCCTGTGACATCATCAGGGATGTCGTACAGTAGGTCAAAGGTTAAAGATCAACATGACCACCTCTCTTTTTCTTGTTTGCAGATTTTACTGATATTTACTGAACTTTTCTTTTATTGATAATAAAGAAAATATTTTACTGCCATAAATTATTATTATTGTTTTTTAAATGTTTGCTTTAAATCTCACAATTTAAACCTCACATTTATCATTAAACCTCACAATTTAACTTTTTACATCACAATTTTAACTTTTAAACCTCACAATTTTAACTTTAAACCTCACAATTTTGACTTTTAACATCACAATTTTAACTTTAACCTCACAATTTTGACTTTTAACCTCACAATTTTAACTCTAACCTCACAATTTTAACTTTAACCTCACAATTTTGACTTTTAACCTCACAATTTTAACTCTAACCTCACAATTTTAACTCTTTAACCTCACAATTTTAACTCTAACCTCACAATTTTAACTTTAACCTCACAATTTTGACTTTTAACCTCACAATTTTAACTCTAACCTCACAATTTTAACTTTAAACCTCACAATTTTGACTTTTAACATCACAATTTTAACTTTAACCTCACAATTTTGACTTTTAACCTCACAATTTTAACTCTAACCTCACAATTTTAACTTTAACCTCACAATTTTGACTTTTAACCTCACAATTTTAACTCTAACCTCACAATTTTAACTTTAAACCTCACCATTTTGACTTTTAACCTCACAATTTGACGTTATACCTCACAATTAAAGTAAAAAAAATGTTTTACAAAACAAAAAAGAAATGTTAGCATCACTTAATGTTTTTATTAATCTTCACGAGGTAAAAACACTGCAGATGTTCATACAGAAAAATACAGTGTCTCATATTTTCATCCATATATTGAAAAGTACATGAAATAATATTAATTTTAATAACATAAAAGGACATCAGTAATAAAAGTGGATACAAAGTGACATTTGATGTAAATAATTCTTAAGAATTCAGTAACAGAAGAAAAAAACACTGAAGTGCTATTTGTTCAAAGCTACAAAATACACTTAAAAAAAAGCAGGAAGCGTCTTTTATTTTGAAATTTCCTTCAAGGAAAAGTACTATAAAATAAGTTACAGTACAGTGAATGTTTGGTTGTCGTCCTCGACAGAGAGACACAGAGAGACATGGAGAGACATGGAGAGAGAGAGCGTGAGTGTTTTTCCTCAAAGAAGGAAATAAAAGTTTGTTTGTTTTGCTCTCGTCGTGTCAAAGACGTGAAAATGTCAAAACCCTTCTGGTGGCCGTGCGTCACAGCGCCTCCTGGTGGAAATAACTTGTACTTCATGAGCTCAGAGGAAAAAAAATACTTCATGTTTTTTTTTTGTGGAGGAAAATGATTCAGACGTCGTCGGCAGGAAGTGGAGGGATGTTTATGTTAAACCTGGGTCTGGTGAAGAACGCCATCTTCTCTCTGCACACACAGGTCAAACATGTCATTTTACAGTTACATGTCAAAACATTTGTTGTCATGATTTTAATGAAAAAAATATCTCAGCTGTAGATAAAGGTCATTAGGTCACAAGGTCAGGGTCTGGGTTCTGGGTCTGGGTTCTGGGGTTCTGGGTTCTGACCTGAAGGTGTGAACGGGCAGCGGCTCTTTCTGACTCTGTCCTCTCATCTGAAGAACTTCTTTTGAAGCTTTCCTCATCCTCCTCTCCACCGCCTCCTCCTGACGCTGCTCCTGTTTGCTCTGACTCGCCTGTGAAACAGCGACAAACACACAGCAGTGGTGAGTGCGGTGGGCGGAGCCTGAGCTCACAGGTCCTCCCTCTCTCTCTCTCTCTCTCTGCGTCTCACCTGACGCTGAGCCTCTCTCATCAGACCGCGGAAGCGTTCGTCTCTCAGCGCCCAGTGTGGCAGCTCGGCGGCGGCGTCTCTGCTCTGCGGCTCCTCCAGTCGCAGCTTCAGCTCTCTGAGCGCGCTCACTTCCTCCATCAGCTGCCGCTGACGCGTCCTGCAGGCCTGGAGGTCCAGCTCCAGGTCCAGAGACGTCCGCGTCGGCTGCTCGGCCAGAGACGAGCGGTACGACTGCTGCTGCTGCGGACGGGAAGAACAAATACGACCAATCGCGTCAAAACAACGTACCTGAGGAATGAAACTGTGCGTGCGTGCGTGCGTCCGTGTACCTGTTTATATCGCAGGGTTCTTCTTTCCAACGTGTTTCTGACAAAAGGTGATTTCTTTGGTAAAGTGGAGCTGTCACTGTCACTGCGATACAACTGAAGAGAGACACAAGAGACTGATGTTAGACTCGCATGATAAAATCACTCGTTCACGTCTTTATCTCACTGTCAGACAGACTTTTCCAACAGGAAACTGAAGTTTGTAAACCACTCACTCTCCCACAGAGAAAATCAGTGATTTTCTCTGTGGGAGAGTGTGAGTGTGTGTGTGTGTGTGTGTGTATGTGCACGTGTGTGTGAGTGTGTGTGTTGTTTTTTTATAATTAGTTTCTGTAATTTCGTGACTATTTTGTTTTTTTTGCTTCATAAAACAAAGAAATCATCAAAGTGTAAACATGAGCAGCAGGGGGCGCTCACAGTCAGCAAAGTTCATGCTGTTATTTCAACTCTTATCTCACAATCTTGACTTATTTCTCCTAATTTTCACTTTTAAATCTAATCATTTTTACCATTTATATGAAAATGTAACTTTTTATCTTTAAAATGTGAACTTTTAGCGAATAATTTGGACTTTTAAATACTTTTTATCCAGCTACTTTGACCTTTTCATCTCATAATTTAGTCTTTTTTAAAATATGAATTCAGTCTTTATAGCTTACAATTTCAAAGTGATGTAATGCTTTGAACTTTTATCTCTTTCTCTTCTAATTTTAACTTCATAAACAAATCATTTGACCTTTTATCTTTTTATCCAGTCATTTTAACTGTTTAAACTTTGACTTTTCATGTCATAATTTAATATTTTAGCTTAGAATATACAACACTTTAGACTTTTAACTCATCATTTCAACAGTTTTTCTCATAATTCTTTGACTTTTTATCTTATAATTGTGGCTTTTAATCACATCATTTTACTTCTAAAATCATCATTTAGTTGACTTACCTGGTATTTATGGCTCTTCTCTTTATTAACACAGTAGACTTTTATCTCCTCATTTAACTTCTAATATCATAACTGGTGTTGATCATCATTTATCCTAAACTGTTACTGTAACTTTAACTTTTCATTCTTAGAGTCATTTCTGACAGTTTGACAGTTCTTATATAAAAGGTGCAAATATCACCATCAGTGCTTTCACTGCTGGTTCTCAGCAGCAGGGGGCGCTCACAGCTCAGCCAGCACCTCAACTGTCCCTTGAGTGAGTGAGTGAGTGAGTGAGTGGGCGTGTCCTCACCCTGCACACGTACTGACTCCGAGCTCCAGGAGAAAACGTCTGCGAGCGAACGATGGTGCTTCCTCTCATAAATGGGGAGGCGTGGCCCCAGCGCCCGCCTCTCTCTTTAGCTCGCACTCTGATTGGTTCTGGGAAAGCCGCGTCGGTCATCGTGGACTTTTCCACCTGAGGATCAAACACACTTCAGTCCACATGGCGCTCTCCACACACACACACACACACCCCTTCTCTCTCTCACACACACGCACCTTTATCACGCAGCGTTTACTCGTGCGTTTACACACACACACACACACACACACACACACACACACACACACACACACACACACACACACACACACACACACACACACACACACCCCTTCTCTCTCACACACACACCTTTATCACGCAGCGTTTACTCGGCGTCTGACCACAGCGCCCTCCGGTGGTGACGCACGTGCCTTCTGCACAGGCTCCTCCCTCTAAGCAGGGAGCAGTGAACGCTGTGCTGTTGCCGCAGCCGCTGTCCACTGACTCCGCCTGCCAGCTCCTACAAAATAAGAGCCTGTGTCAAACGTGGAAACAGGGAAAAAGTGAAACACTTCACCTCACATTTTTGTATATTGTATGTATGTATGTATATTTATCTGCTTTTATTTGATTGATATCCATATGATTTTAGAAAAAGCTGCAAACACACAAACTGTGTGTGTGTGTACATACATTGCTGAGAGGAAATAATCTAATATATAGAAGTGAAAAACTAGAATCATAAATAAAGACGCAGGCTCCCTCCAGTGGCAACAAACTGAACTAACAGAAGTGAATGTTGGCAAAGTCGTGCTGGGCTCTTATACAGTATGTGTGTACATATATATATTAGTGCTGTCAAATGATTCAAATATTTAATCGTGATTAATCACCATAGTTAGCTCACGATTAATCGCCATAGTTAGCTCACGATTGATTGCCATAGTTAGATCGTGATTAATCGCCTATGGTTGGCTTGCGATTAATCGCCATAGTAAGCTCGCGATTAATCATCATAGTTAGCTCAGGATTAATCGCCATAGTTAGCTCAGGATTAATCGTCATAGTTAGATCGTGATTAATCGCCTATGGTTGGCTTGCGATTAATCGCCATAGTTAGCTCACGATTAATCCTGAGCTAACTATGGCGATTAATCGTGAGCTAACTATGGCGATTAATCCTGAGCTAACTATGATGATTAATCCTGAGCTCAGGATTAATTGCCATAGTTAGCTCAGGATTAATCGCCATAGTTAGCTCAGGATTAATCGCCATAGTAAGCTTTGTCCCATTATTCTTTCTCATTTTAATGCTCTAAAGTGCAAACTTTTTTTTATTGAGACAATATCTCACCCTGCATATTTGGAGTTATTGCTCTTATTGTGAGAGCCGTGCCTGTTGTGTTGTTGTAACTGGTGTGGTGATGTGAAGAAAACGACAACGTTTGCTCGGCCAAAAAGAACGCTGATCTTGCGATGTTAATAACGTTGTTAATAACGATGTTAATAATGTTGTTAATAACGATGTTAATAACGATGTTAATAACGTTGTTAATAACGTTGTTAATAACAATGTTAATAACGTTGTTAATAACGTTGTTAATAACAATGTTAATAACGTCGTTAATAACGACGTCAATAACGTTGTTAATAACGTTGTTAAGAACGTTGTTAATAACAATGTTAATAATGTTGTTAATAACGTCGTTAATAACGCCGTTAATAACGTTGTTAATAACAATGTTAATAATGTTGTTAATAACGTCGTTAATAACGCCGTTAATAACGTTGTTAATAACGATGTTAATGGCGTTAATAACACGTTTAACTGACAGCACCTATTTATTATGATTCTGTTCTTTGTATGAAAATGTGATGCCGAGCTACAAAAGTGATGTAATCCCTGTGAACGTTGTCGTGGTCACCTCTCAGACGTCGCCTCCACGCGCTCGTCCTTCTTCTCCACGTCCTCCAGACGAGCGGCGGCGTTTGTGGAGCGAGACATCAGAGAGGAAACGCCGGGGTCCTGTGACGTCACAGAGGAAACTATGAGACATTCTGAATTCTGGGACATGTTTGATTCTGTGGCTTCATGTCCTCACAGCTGTTTGTTTGTGCTGCTTTATAAACCAGTGATCATCATCTTCATCATCAACATCACACACACACACACACACTTCAGTGTTCAGTGACATAAAGTGACCACACAAGGCAGCAGAGGACCAGCAGCTACAATCACTGATTTCCTCTCTGGACCTTGGCGTGTGCGTGTGTGTACCGTGGCTGTGGGTCTTTGCTCGTCTTCCTCTTCTTCATGAAGTCTCCTCTGACAGATGTTCTTCAGCTCAGGCTGCAGCAGATCTGAACCACTCAACATCTGGACTCTGAGCCAGTGATAAACCATCTCTGTGCTTCCATCACAGTCTGACAGACTCAGCTGAGCTGTACCCTGCAACACACACACACACACACACACACGCTGAAGCTTCCTCCTCCACCATCATCATCATCATCATCTTCATCATCATCATCAGTGTAACGCACCAGCAGCTCCTCCTGAGCCTGAGGTCCCAGCGAGCAGACAGAAAGCTGGAGGCCGCACACGGTCAGAGCGCCGACTGCGACAGGAACACGGAACCCTTCATTGAAGCTCATGTGAGTCTGAGGCTCCAGCGCACTGCAACAGTAAAAGGCACAGGCTCCGCCCACGTCCAGGGGAGTGAGGTGCACCTTCACATACCTGAGCCACACACACACACACACACACACAC